>NW_019154127.1:8215851-8344140 GCF_002288905.1 Enhydra lutris kenyoni
TAAGATTTTATTTATTTGACAGACAGAGATCACGAGTAGGCAGAGAGGCAGGCAGAGAGAGAGAGCAGGGAACCAGGCTCCCGGCTGAGCAGAGAGCCTGATGCGGGGCTCGATCCCAGGACCCTGAGATCATGACCTGAGCTGAAAGCAGAGGCTTAACCCACTGAGCCACTCAGGTGCCCCTCCCTTCCACTTTCTAATCAAAACCAGTATTTCCTCAAAACACCAGGGGATCCCCATTTTCACTGGCTTTTTTTCTGAGGCATTAAAGATGTGGCTCTGGAACTTCTGATTGGGCTCTAAGGGTAACACAGCGGCTACTTCTTTCTGGAGAACTCCAGCCTCCAATGTGAGAAAAGCAGCTGGGCAGGAGACTGGACTACATTTCCCAGTGGGCTGCTGATGGCAGGGTGTGGGGAGGTCTTTGACCCAGGACATAGGGTCTAGGCAGACCAGCTGGGGGGCAGAGGTGGAAAAGGCAGGGGCTGCAGGGCCAGAAGGGAGCTCCATGGTGGGAGGGAGAGAGGGAAAGAGAGAGGAGGGAATTTTGAATATTTACAATGTAAAGTGCTGTGTTGTATCCTCAGAAATTCCTTCAGAAGAGTCTACATTATTCTTCAAGACTTCTGGGGTTGGTTTATTTTGTTTTATATTTTATTATTTTATTTGTTTTTGCTTCAACCCTTAGAGGAAGACTTTAAGACACTGCAGCTATAGTCTGATTCCTAAATTTATCAGGATTCAACTTTATTTATTTGTTTATTTTTAAAGATTTAATTTATTTATTTGGCAGAGTGAGAGGGAGAGCGTGGGAGATAAAGAGAGTGAGAGTACAAGGTGGGGGACTGGCAGGCAGAGGGAGAAGCAGACTCCCTGCTAATCAGGGAGCCAGATGTGGGACTCGCTCTGAGGACCCTGGGATGATGACCTGAGCCAAAGGCACACGCTTAACCAACTGGGCCACCCAGGTGTCTCTAGAATACAACTTTTAAAATGCATTGAAATAGATCTCAAAACCTTGGAGTAGAGTTGGTTTTCTTCTCAAAGTGAAGTACAGTTGAGTAGCTCTGGGAAGAAACAGAGCAGAGGTTCCATCCTCCAGGTGTGGGTGCAGGCCACACCTGCCTCAGAAGGTGGGTCCCCAGACCCCAGTAGGACCCACTGAATCAGACTCCTTGGAGACAGACTTTGGAAATCTGCAATTTTCACAAGCTACCAGCTGCTGTGAAAGCACCATTTCCACAGCAGAGTCAGAGAATGGCTTCTGGAGGCCACTGCTTTGATTGTGTGGTTTAGGACGTGGAAGGTGGAAGGCAAGCTGTGACCATGGTGAAGGTCAGGAGCTTCTGGCTGACTCCACATCACACTGCCACTCACTCTGCAAGGCCGCCGCAGCCTTCTCTGATGGCCTCATGTTTCCACTTTACTTTCTTCACAACCAAGAGAAAGCAGAGTCATCTCCTAGAAGAGAAGAAATGAGAACTAATGGCTGCTTAAAAAAATTCTTTGTCCAAATGAAAGACTCTAAATACCGTTTTCTGGTGTAGTCCTTTATTGCCCCATGCTCTCCCCCTTTTATTCCTTTTTTTTTTTTTAAAGGTTTATTTGTTAATTTTAGAGAGGGAGAGTGCGTGGGGTGGGGCGCGTGGAGGGGCAGAGGAGGAGGAAAAAAGAGAAGCTTAAGCTGAACCCCTGCTCAGCACAGAGCACCCTGGGGTTTCCATCCCAGGACCCTGAGATCATGACCTGAGCTGAAGCTAGAAGTTGGACGCTTAATCAACTGAACCCCCAGGTGCTCCTCTCTCCCTTTTATTTCTTGCTTCTCTCTTCTGTACCCCTTTATCGTTTTCTGGCTGACCAGAACTGTAGCTTAAGAAAGTTGATGGTAAGGACACCTGGGTGGCTCAGTCAGTTGAGTGTCTGCCTTTGGCTCAGGTCATCATCCCAGGGTCCTGGGACTGAGTCCTGCATCTCCTTGCTCAGCGGGGAGCCTACTTCTCACTCTGCCTGCCCCTCCCCGTCTTGTGCGCATGCGTGCCCTATCTCTGACAAATAAAATCTTAAAAAAAAAAAAAGCAGTTAGTAGTCACACAGAGGTTGCTTTGATTTTGGATGGGAACACTAGCCCTTCTCCTCCCAGGGCGATCCTTAGTGCCCCTGGACCTGTCCACCTTGCTCCACAGCTGAGCACTGGCCAACAGCTGCGTTTCCATTGTGTTGAGCAGGTGACAGTAAATACAACGTGTTCCTTTCGGAGACAAAGAGCTTATGTTCTCTTTGATACAACAGATTAATGAAAGAAATCTGTATCCGTGTAAGCTAAACACCATACCATTGTTATACACACAGAGGTACAAGTTGGGGGAGGGAAGGACAGTATGGGGACTTGCACGTTCAGCAAATCCATTCCTCTCAAATGTCGCACTGTTCAGGCACGGTAGGTTTTCCTTCTCCCCCCGGCTCTCCTCTCTTGCCCGCCACGTTCTCCCCAGGAGTGGAGGTCCACCACTGCCTCTGGCCCTGAGGCTTCTGTCCCTTGAGGTAGTGGTTCTTAAGGGATTAGTGGGGGGTATTTCCCTTCCCCTTCTCTGGGACACTTATCAAGTCTGGAGACATGTTTGGTTGTTGTAAGTGGGAGGAGAGTGTTACTGGCATCTGGAGGGTAGAGGCCAGGGGAGCTGCTCAGGATCCTACAACCCGCAGGACAGCCCCCACTGCAGTGAATTACCGAGTCCCCGGAGTCAGCAGTGCTGAGGTTAAGAAACTCTGCCCTGAAGGGCGCCTGGGTGGCTCAGTGGGTTAAAGCCTCTGCCTTTGGCTCAGGTCATGATCCCAGGGTCCTGGGATTGAGCCCTGCATCGGGCTCTCTGCTCAGCAGGGAGCCTGCTTCCCCCTCTCTCTCTGCCTGCCTCTCTGCCTACTTGTGATCTCTGTCTGTCAAATAAATAAATAAAATCTTGGGGCGCCTGGGTGGCTCAGTGGGTTAAACCGCTGCCTTCGGCTCAGGTCATGATCTCAGGGTCCTGGGATCGAGTTCTGCATCGGGCTTTCTGCTTGGCAGGGAGTCTGCTTCCCTCTCTCTCTGTCTGCCTCTCTGCCCACTTGTGATCTCCGCCTGTCAAATAAATAATAAAATCTTTAAGAAAAAAAAAAAAAAAAGAAAGAAACTCTGCCCCAAGGCCAGGACTGGAGCGTGTTGGGTAATCAGAGTGACTAACCTTTGCACTGAGCACCTGCTGGAGGTGCTGTTTCACGTGCTGTGTTTTATCTCAGTGTGTCCTCATCCGGCCTGGAGGGTAAGCAGTGGATCCCCATTCTACTGTCAGGGAAACTGAGGCTGCAGCGAGCTTAAATGCTCTGCCAGGAATCCCAGGGTCTGAAAGAGGCTGAGTCAGGTGGCAAAGCCGGCTTCCGTCCCTGCTCCGGGCTGTCACAGGGTGCCTGCCTCTCGGGAGGGAGAGCTGAGGAAGACTGCTCTGCTTTCATTAGATTTAAGCAGACCATTCTCCCTTGGCCATGACCTGGGGCCCAGACTTCACCCTCCCTCCAATAGTCTTGGGTCTGCCCTTGGGCCCCAGAGTTCCCACCCACGCTGATATGCTTAGTTGGATCCTGTCCAGATGCAGCCGCAGGACAGACTTCCCTACAGTGTCTTCTGATCACCTAGAAAGACCGGTCGCTGGGATATCGTGGCATTTACACACGAGGCTGTGGCGGGCTCTTTGTACCTGCTTGATGATCATTGGCTGTACAAGAAGCAGAATTTGTCTGAGACTTGCTTTGTTATACTTGGGTAGAGGGGTTATGTCTGTGCACGCAGTGTGTGTGTATGTGTGTGTGTGGGGTAGGAAATCCTCATCTACAAAAAGCAGTGCTGCAAAATCAGCCTCAAAGGGTCCAGTTGGACATGTATGGCCAGCTCGGCTTGGGATCACTCACAGCACCCAGTGTCTGGTCTCTTAGGGAGCTCAGCACGGTGACTGTGCTGTTGGCATCTCTGCAAGGAGCTTGGTCTGGAGCTGCTTTGCTATGGTGAGCAGAATCTGCAAAGGCCGTGGGGTTGGAAGGAAGGTCCAGGGAGTGACAACGGAGGCCAGGCTTGTGCTGAAGAGCGACTCAGGGACTCCCCTGCGGTTAGACTCTGAAGACTGGCAAATGGAGACCCTCCCAAATGGCTTGGATGTCAGTTTTGGGTTTGCTAAGAAGAGGCAGAAGACAGTAATAGCACTGTGTTCTTCACTGAATATTTTTGAAAATCCACTAGTCTTTCATAATCTTTGATCTCTGTCATCCGTCGGTGTGCAGGCAGCAAGCCCAGCTGAAGCTTTGGGAAAGTGCATGAATGGAGGTGTTTGAACCTCGTTTAGCGTATTTGTTAATAGCATGAGCACCAGAGTGTGAATCCCGGCGCCTGCCTCTCCGAGTCATCCAACCTCCCTACCCCTCAGTTTTGTCATCTGTAAAACGGAACTTTAACAGTGTCCACGTGTCGGGACTGTTGTGAGGACTAGTGAGTTAATCTTTGTAAAGTACCCAGAAGCCGCTACCCAGTAACTGCTGTGATCCGCCTCACTTAAACCACCTGCCTAGCTTTCTGTGTGCGGTTGCTGATAAACTCATTTCAACATGCTTATACTAGGAGACAAGACAACACCCTCCCATTCCCGAGTATATTTGCAAACCATTCCTGCAGCCAGGGGCTCCTGTGGTGGGTGTTGGACTGGGGTGTAGACTGCGGTCACTGACGTGGGGTGCAGGTGGTGGGTGGGTGTGTCCCGGATGTTGGCTGGATGACACTGACCTTGGCTCACACTCACCCCAAGGCAGGTCTGAGCAGGTTAATGCATCCTGCAGTTAAATCCAACGCACTCACAGATGAGTGAGATACTGAGAGTGGGTGGATAGTTTTGTGTGGCGGCAGGAAAGGTCTGACATTGCAAACTTTAAAGCAAAACTGCATGAAAACTGGCTTCCGTTCTTGCTCCGGGTCCTCTCCCAGATTGAGATCTGTCGCTGCTCTCCACCTTCCTCCCGCCTGAGCCAGTCCTGAACTTCCCCTCCCCAGACCTGTGGCCACAACCCCCTGTTCTCTCCAGTTCGATTCCCAGCAAACCCAAGGTCCTCCCGGTGATCATGACTGCAGATGTTTCTTTGGCTCAGTTGACCACATGTGTGTTGTGTGTGAATGTTGTGTGGAGTCTGAGGCCGAGAGCCTGAACATCCGCTGTCCCGTGACTCCCATTCTGCTGCATCACCTGCGTTGTTTCCCATAGTCTCAAGCCTTTCTGGAAACAGCTCGTTTCCACAATCCACCGCCCCCACAATCCTCAAATCCAGAAAGCTGTAGTTTTTATTATTATTATTATTATGTTTAGCAAGCTCTGTGTTTTAAAGGAAGTGTTCTATAACCGTGCAGCAAGCTCATTTTGTGGCAAATCTTTGACCTGCATGGAGGCTACATATAGCTTCATTTATGTCAATTAGTGTGAATATTTATGTTTTGCTATAGAAATGCTAATGTGCTTGGTGATAGGGTGTTGCTGGGACTTCACTAGACTGCTGTAAATATAAGGTCTGTGCCAGTGTCTTTTAGAAATCTGCAACATTCTGAATTACAGAGCACCCAAGAATTTCAGGTAAGGGATTTGGGACCTGTACAACTTTTATGTCTCTAGAGCTGAGACACAGAAACTGCTCTGTGGGCTCCAGGAGGCCACCGGGTCTGCGACCTGTTTCGACACAGAGCCCCATAAAGACACACCGAGGGAACGTATGGGTGCTGTCCATTCACGTGACTGCTCAGATTTACATGTGCCTAAATAGTTTGCTCACCCACTAAGAGGCCCTTAAATGTCCTTTGATCAACTTGGCCCATGCCCTGAGAATTTTCTTGTTATTAATGTGTTCAAATATTTTTGTTGGAGTTTTCCTGTCCAAGGGCTTTCCTCACCCAGAGGAATGACTTTTTGTCCTTTCTGTTGAGATTGCTCTCAGATCTTTTTTGACAGAGCTGCAGACATGCTGACAGACCCCAAATGATCTGATATGGGACCTTTAATAGGTGCGGAGGCATTAGGCAGGTGGGGAAGCCCCGTCCTTTCTTATCCATGCAGGTTCTGTGTCAGAAGCCCAGGTGGGCGTGTGTTTGACAGGATCTGCCAGGATCCTGACCTTCCTTATCTGGAAGGGCAAATCTCAGATAGGCTACACATTTTCAAGCATTTTAAAACAGTTGTGGTCAGGTACAAACTACATTTATAATATTTTGGGATTCTCCAATATTTATTGAGAGAAGTGCTCAGTCATGTTAACACTGAACTTCAGGTAGGCTCTCTCACCCACCAGCTTCTCTCTGGTTCTGGAACTCCACTCCCTCTGGGACCCCTGATGTAGATGACTGACCAGTATCTTCTGGATTTCATTCCTTTGTCAGCCACATTGCTCCCCTGGGTCTTTCTTCTGCTTTGCCAAATCTGCCTCTTCAAGATTCTGCTCAAAACTCTCTTCCAAGAAACATTCCCTAAAAACCTGGCTCCATATGCTGATTTTTTATAATTAGCTTTCCCTATGTGGCTGGTAAAATGAGGTCTGACAAACACAATTTGATGGCAATGACCATTTGCCTTCATGTGACTTTTCTCTTGAATTACTTGCTTAAATTCCCAAGAGTGAGTTTGCTGGATCAAAACAGATGTTTTTATGGCTGACAGAGTTCATTCATTCAGAAAACATTTGTTGCACATCTATTGGGGTACAGGACTGTGCCAGGAGCTGGCAGTGCGACACTGAACCAAACAGAAACTCTCAGCCTTCCTGGAACTGACCTTCAGTTGGGGGTGAAGACCATGACCCAATAAACAAGTAGATACACAGAATATCATGGAAGTGATGGCTACGGAGAAAAACAAGGCAGTGTAGGAGGATTTGAAGTATCTGTGGGTTGGGGCGCCTGGGTTGCTCAGTTGGTTAAGTGTCTGCCTTTGGCTTAGGTCATGATCTTGGGGTCCTGGGATTGAGCCTTGCATCGGGCTCCATGCTCAAGGGGGTTCTGCTTTTCCTTTTCCCTCTGCCCACCCCCAATTGTGTTAGCTCTCTCTTCCACTCTCTCTCTCTCTCCTCTCTTTCCAATAAATAAATAATTCTTAAAAAATAAGAAATACCTGTGGCGGTGAGGAGGGATAGGGAATTCCTGTTTCATATGAGGAGCTTAGGAAATGCCTCAGTGTTGAGGTGAAATCTGAGCAGATAGCTGGAAGAGGGAAGTGAGGGGGCCGCGCTGACACTATGTAAGGGAGAACGACTCAGGCAGAATGTCCTGTGGCATAAAACACCTTCAGGGACTTCCATTATGTGTCTGTTGGTCTACTTGAGGGTGTCCCGCAGGTCTCTGAGGCTCTATTCATTTTTTAAAAAGTCTCCTTTCTTCTGTGAACTGAATGTCTGTGTCTCCCACAACCCTCCAGTGCAGATATCGAAGCCCTAATCATCAGTGTGATGGTGTTTGGAGATGGGGCCATTGGGAGGTAACTGGGCTTAGATGAGGCCAAGGGAGTAGAGCCCCATGATGGGATTGATGTCCTTATAAGGGGATGAAGGAACCAGAGCCCTCTCTGCCCTGTGAGGACACAGCAAGGAAACAGCTGTCTGTAACTAGGAAGAGAGCTCTTACCAAGAACCCGACCATGTGGGCCCCCTGATCTGGGACTTTCAGGCTTCAGAACAATGGAAAATCATTATCTGTTGTTGGAGCAACCCAGCCTGTGGTCTTCTGTCATAGTGCCTGAGTTGACGGAGAACTTTCTCTTCCTCAGCCTGAGTGATCTCAGCTGTCTTCATATCTGAGTTGTCTTCAGACCTGAGCCCCACTGACCCACTTTTAATGGTAGTGACTGTACTGTACAGATGTATATATTCATCCCCATTTCTTGATCGATGTCATCTATTGGGTGTGACATGGTTCTCATATCTTCCTATCACTCCCCAGATGCGGCCTCCTTTAGCTCTTTTTTTATTTTTTAAGATTTTATTATTTTATTTTGAGAGAGAGAGAGAGAGAGAGAGACGGCAGAGGGAGAAAGAGAATCTCAAACAGACTCCATGCTGAGCGTGGAGCCAGATGTGGGGCTTGATCCCACGACCCTGAGAACATGACGTGAGCTGAAATCAGGAGTCAGACATTCAGCCCACTGGGCCACCAGGTGCCCCTCCTTTAGCTCTTTGAATCTATTTATAACAGCTGGGATAGCATCTTTACTTCGTAAGTTCAACATCTGGGCTTCCTCAGGGGCAGTTTCTGATTTTTTGTTTTTCCTGTGAGCCGTATTTCCTGTGTCTTTACACATCCAATAACTTTTTTGACGAAAACCAAACATACCAAATACTATGCTGTGGTGGCTCTGGAAATTGTATCTCCTAGGCTCTGTGGGCAGCAGCTGGGCTGTGTTTGTTTACTGACTTCCCTGAACTAAGTGTATAGGTTCTGTTTTTTGTCATGTGTGCCACTGGGATTTCTAGGGAACTTCCAGACAGGACTGAGTCTGGGAATGGGGCTTTGAGGGGAGCTCCATGCCCCCACTGCCCTGGTGGAAGGAGGAAGAAAGCTCACATTTCTTACTGAGATTCAGTCATTTTTCTTGAAGAAATCTCCTCGAATTGTTGCAAGTCTGGTTAATTTCCAGAGTTGTGAAAAAGTTGCTCTTGACAATCTTCTGTCACATGCAGCAGAACCTTTTGTCAGCATTTGCTTGAACCTCACTTTTATATTGCTTACATTCAGATTTGCACAACTCTTGGCTCACCACTAGCTAGATTCCATCCTAATCCAACCCACCCACTGCTAGCGGATCTCTCCTGGCCCTTGCCTTTCTGTGTCTGGGCTGGCTCCTGCCTCCCCACAACCCTGGTCCTTCTTCCCAAGCATGTATCACACACAGGCACTTTATTTTCCACTCGCAGCTGAAGAGAGCAAGGGACCGTTTTCTGATTATATGATCATCACGCTTTTCATGACTGATTCATGACTGATTAGAGATTTGACTACACTTTCTATCTAGACTCCTTACTCAGTTTTCTTGATACACTTTTTAAAACATTTTTTATATTTTTTATTTTTTAGAGGCTGGGGGTAGCGAGAGGGAGACAGGGAATCTCAAACAGATTCCACACCTAGTGCAGAGCCTGACTCGAGGCTCGATCTCACGACCCTGAGATCACACCTGAACTGCAGTCAAGAGTCAGATGCTTTACTGACTGTGCCACCCAGGCACACAATAAACATTTTTTAAATTGAAGAACAGATATAATGAACCAGCATTTTTGGGAGTGTGTGAGTGAAAATCCCAAAGAAGCCAGAGGGAGGGATAAAGGGACTGAGCAGGGCAGGAAGGCAGGCAGACAAGGTGGTTTGTTACTCATCAGGAAGTGGACTGTCCATCTGTGTGGACTCAGAACTGTCCTTAGGAGGGAGGCGGGGAGGATCTATCCTGTGGGTCCTCCTGTCTGTCTCCCATTGTCAAAGTCCCTTCATGGACCATCAGCTCTTTTTACTTGTGGCTCCTGCCACCCACTCAGGAAGCCTCAGGGGTTGGAATCCCTCATGGGGAGCTGTCACCTCTTCTCTGGTCAGCATGGCTTACTTAGGGAACATGGAGTTTTTGTTCTGTCTTTCCACAGGGCCCTTCTGGTTGGTGGTAGAACAACCATTACCCTCTGCATTAAAAGTGGTCCTGCTTGGTGAAACGGTCCCCAGGATGCTTCCCACTCAGGGATGCTGTCACTTCCACTAACATGACTGACGACCTTCATCCTGGGGTGGAAAGTGTCAAGAGCAGTGAAGACAGCACCGAGAGAGGCTGGGGATGGTAAGATCAGGCGGATATCACCAGAGGCCTAATCCGTGCCCATTGGCTCTCCTATCTGCTCAGTTCTCCTCTAGCCAGCCTCTCAGTCTCCTGCTTGTCCATGGGACCCCCATGGCTGCTTTTCTTGGTCCATGGGGCCCCCATGCCATGCTGGCAGATGTCTGTGAGTCTATGAAGTGTGTTCCCACCGTGTCTGTTTCTCCCTTTGTTGTCCTGTTTTATCTCCTACTTCTCTGCCCTTTGCCCCCTTCCTTCCTTAGCTCAGCTTTGGAAGAACCTTAGAGATCATTTAGAGCCGTGGTCCTCAGACTTGAACAGGCATCAGAATTACCCCGAGGTCTTGTTAAAGGCAGATTGCTGGGTCCCATCCCAGACCCCCAGAGTTGCTGATCCCATAGTTTCTGGTGGGGCCAGAGAATTTGTATTTCTACCAGGTTTCCCAGGTGCTGCTGGCCCAGGGACCACGCTCTGAGAAGCACTGATGTAGACCGCCCTCCTCAGTGGTCTCACAGATAACTAAGGCACATGCACAGTAGCTGGGAGTGAAGAATTGGGGTCCTGCTTGCCTGGGCTTAAATCCTGGCTGTGGGCAAATTCCTTAACTTCTTTATGCCTCACTTTCCCTGTCTGTGAAATTGGATGATGATAGGATTGTGAGGGTTTGGAATGGTGCCTCGCTCATTCTTAGGTCTGTATATAAATATAGGCTGAGGTGATTCTTGTTTGGCTCATGGGGAAAGGGAAATCGAGGGAGTGAAAATCAGGTCCAAGCTGGCAAGCAGCACATTCTGGAAGCCTTGACTTCTTGTCTTCTCAGTCCAGGGAATTACCTTTCCACTTGTGACACAAATCCTTTTGGTCTTTTGGTCCTGCAGCTGCTTAAATCTGCTCTGAGGAAGTCTGTTCTGTTACTCAGCCTGGAAGAACATGGCATTGTTTAGCAGAAACCCCAGCAGGCGCCCAACACTTGAGCTGGGGGAAAGGATGCCGTGGGTGGCAGATGGAACACAGGAAGGGGGTGGCCCAGTCTCAGCTCTTGAACTTCCAGCCTGCCTCTGTCAGGTCCTGTCCCCTCATGTGTGTGAGACCTAACTCTGAGGTTTGGGTGAAGGCTAAACTGGTAAGGCATTGGCCAAATGCCTAGCATGGCATCTGGTGCAGAATGAGCGCTCCATGGATGTTTGTTACCAGTTTTTCCCCAGAGGAATAGTGATGTGTCGGTCACACAGCCAACACAGGGTTTCTCTGGATCAATTGTCCGGTTGGTTTATACCCACATCTCTTTATCTCTTCAGGAGGCTTTCTGATGTGTGGGCCCAGCTGTAAAAACAGATGGTTTTGAAAACCATTCATCATGGACACTATTAGAGAGAAATGGTCCCAAGAGTAACCTGGTGATAGGTGGCCCCACTGTGCTTCTTCAAGGGGGTGCGCCTCCCCAGCCACCCCCATTGTGCCCTCTGACCGCCATACAGAATGACTCATGTTTTCTCTGTTGTTTTAAACCACTCCTGGTAGTTCTAATCCCACGGTCCCACATTTGTATTTGAAAACCTATCTGATCATTGGATGTGGTTTTGCCCAAAGTCCTGTCCTCTGGCTTTAACCATTAAACAGTGAAGCCAGACTGACAAATTTGAGACAATGGAAAATTCTCCCTTTTTGAACCTCTCCCTTTAGGGAAAAAGACAAATCATAAAAAGAAAACCAGGGGAGCCAGGGTGGCTCAGTGAGTTAAGCATCTGCCTTTGGCTCAGGTCATGATCTCAGGGTCCTGGGATTGAGCCCCATCTTGGGCTCCCTGCTCAGTGGGGAGCCTGCTTCTCCTTCTCCCTCTGCCGCTTCCCCTGCTTGTGCTTGCTCTCTGTCAAATAAATAAATAAAATAAAAAAAAGAGAAAATCAGCAAACAAAAACAAGAGACATTGGTGATGTATTTAAAACAACTGGGAGGGTGTGTCCTCACATCCCCTACTACTATCACTGGGAGCATGGCCAGTGCACATGGAACCTGGGCCAGCCTGAAGCTTGTATTATTTGGGGGAATCTACTTCAAAACATATAATGTTAAGTTATGAATGTAGAGTCAGGTATGACAGTAAATATTTACGTAGGAAAGAAAAAATCACCCTCAGTTATAAACTAGATAACATACACATTAAAAAGTCCAGAAAATAACCTAATATTTTATTTTTTTAATATGCCTTAGTTTATCTTTTTCTTTAAAATTTTAATGTAAGTTCAATTTAGTTAACATATACTGTATTATTAGTTTCAGGGGCAGAATTTAGTGATTCATCTGTTGCATAGAATACCCAGTGCTCATCCCATCATGTGCCCTCCTTAATGCCCATCACCCAGTTATGCCATCCCTCTCCGCCCCCCCCCCCCCCAGCAACCCTCAGTTCGTTTCCTAGAGTTTAGAGTCTCTTATGGTTTGCCTCCCTTCTGTTTTCATCATTTTATTTTTCCTTCCCTTCCCCTGTGTCCATCTGTTTTGTTTCTTAAATTCCATATATGAGTAAAATCAGATGGTACTTTTCTTTCTCTGACTGATTTTGCTTAGCATAATGCCCTCTAGTTCCATTCATATCATTGCAAATGTCAAGATTTCATTCTTTTTGATGGCTGAGTAATATTCCAGTGTGTGTGTGTGCATGTGTACATAATCTTTCTCCATCTGTCAGTGGACAGCTGGGCTCTTTCCATAGTGTGGCTATTGTGGACATTGCTGCTATTAACATTGGGGTACATGTCCCCCTTTGGATCACTATGTTTGTATCCTTTGGAATAAATACCTAGTAGTGCAATTGCTGGGTCTTAGGGTAGCTTTGTTTTCAACTTTTTGAGGAAACTCCATGTTGTTTTCCAGAGTGGCTGCACCAACTTGCATTCCCACCAGCAGTGTAGGAGGGTTCCCCTTTCTCTGCATCCTCTCCAACATTTGTTGTTTCCTGGCTTGTTTATTTAAGCCATTCTGACTGGTGTGAGGTGGTATCTCATTGTGGTTTTGATTTGTATTTCCCTGATGTCGAGTGATACTGAATATTTTTTCATGTGTATGTTGGCCATTTGTATGTCTTCTTTGGAGAAATGTCTGTTCATGTCTTCTGCCCATTTCTTGAGTGGATTATTTGTTTTTTGGGTGTTGTGTTTGCTAAGTTCTTTATAGATCTTGGATACCAGCTGTTTATCTGTTATGTCATTTGCAAATATGTTCTCCCATTCCGTATGTTGCCTTTTTGTTTTGTTGACTGTTTTCTTTGCTGTGCAAAAGCTTTTTATCCTAATATTTTATTAATTAACTGCCTGAACCCCCTCTTTTTCTCTTTATCTATTTTTTTGGGCTGAATTTTCTTTGTTTTCCTCCTCATAAGACAAGGAGTTAAGATATAGTATAAAATATATTTAAACAGAGAGAATAGATTGGCAATGCAATCTTTCCTCTATCATCTGTGACCAGCATGCATTAATCATTGACAGTTGAGAAAAGATTGAGCAATTGATTGACTTTTAGCTTTACAACTCATTATTGGTAATGTCAGGTAAAGTTTTAGGATTGTTGTTAAAATGGGACAATATTTATTGAGTTTCTTTTACACATGAGCTTTACGATTTCAAGTCATTTTAAGTTTTCTTGTGAGTGACTCTTTCTAAATATTCTTTGATTTGACATCTGTCACTAACCAGATGGTCATCAATGTCCTTGTTGTGATGTGGACTACTTATGTACTTATGTTGTGATATGGACTACTTATGTGACACTGAATACTGACGCTGATAAGGATAGTCTCTTAGGACTTTTAGACTATCTTTATTACTGTCAGTATTCAGTGTCACATAAGCAAGAAATTGAAATTTTGTTGCAATGTGTTCCTCTGATTCACTTATTATTAATTGGATATCAAATTATTAAAAATCTATTATTTCTATTATAAATTTACTTGTCTTAATGATATGCTGTTTTGATATAAGCTAAACTTTTTGTTATTAAAATTCTCTATTCAATATTGAAATAATTTCTGTTGTTCATTTTCATCCATATAGCTTAAAAATATTCTATTAATTTTTAGATGCATTTTTCTCTCAATGATTTAACAAATTTTAAAGTGACAAAGCAGCATTTTTCATACATGTCTTATAAGAGGTCTATAATTTCTCACTTTTCATATTGAAACATTCCAAAACATCTTTTCAAATTGCAGTTAAATGGCATATTCAAGCTTCATTAATTTTTTGAAATTTTTTTGCATTCCTGTTGTGTTTGGGTTTCTCTCTTGAATGTTTAAAAACATATATCAGAGTACTTATAATATTGTCATATCCAAGTTGCAAGATTTGAACAGAACATATATTAGAATACTTATGATATTGTCATATCCAAGTTGCAAGGCTTGAACAGATTTATAATGGCATTTCTCTATAATTAGACTCTTCAAAGAAAAGCCAGTTTATATGTGTGGTTAACATACTCCATCAACGCACCTGAAAAGAAAACATATAACTCTTGCAAAATATCATACTAGTTCACAACTTTAGGTCTTGTTCAGGCAGATTTTCCTCCTAGGAAGCTAAAGAAATGAGATGCACAAGGCAAATATATTGTGATATTGTGATATTTTGTCACCAAACCAGATGAGTTGTTACAGTGGGCAGGAGGAGTGTTCTTGGAAATTGTTCATGCAGTAGACTAGCTAACAACAACTTAACTTTACATGGAAGTGATTGTGACTCATATACATTTATTTTTTTTATTTTATTTTTTATTTATTTATTTGTCAGAGAGAGAGAGGGAGAGCGAGCGAGCACAGGCAGACAGAATGGCAGGCAGAGGCAGAGGGAGAAGCAGGCTCCCTGCAGAGCAAGGAGCCCGATGTGGGACTCGATCCCAGGACGCTGGGATCATGACCTGAGCCGAAGGCAGCCGCCCAACCAACTGAGCCACCCAGGCGTCCCCATATACATTTATTTTATTAAACCCAAACTCATGGTAAACCCAACCCCCCTTTAGTGAGATCCCCTAAATTGCTGTGGTACTCCTATTCTATCAGTCATGAAGGGAAGTATGATACAGGACAAGTAGAAGTGGACAGCGAAGGTGGTCTAATTCTTGGGTCCATGTGTTGATGTCATTCATCAGTTTTGGAAACAAATTTTAGCTAGTATCTTTCCAAATAGTTATTCTGACTCATCCTCTCCCTCTCTCTCTCTCTCGCTCCCCCTGCCCTTCCCTCTCTCCCACCCCCCTCCTCTGGGACTCCAATTACATATACATTGGATTGTTCCATATTGTCTCATATTTCTCTCACTTTTTTCATTCTTTTTTTCTCTCTATGTTTCAATTTAGAGAATTTCTGCTGACATATTTCTACTGACATTTCTACTAGATATAAGCTCACTGGACTTTTTTTCAGTCTGCTATTAAGCCCACTCATTGAATTCTTTACTTTGGTACTGTTTTTTTTTTTTTTTTTTTTTTTTTTTTTTTTGTTTTTTTTTTAAGTTCTACAATTTCCATTTGGTTCTTTTTCGGGGTTTTCACTTCTACACTTAAATTCTTTGTATTTTTTCCATTTTGCCAATATTTCCACTGAAAATGCTCACACTTATTCATTAATAAAGTCTTTATTTGCTTATGCCAGTTCTGGGTCATCTGTGGGCCTGTTTCTATTGACTATTTGTTTTCCTTTTAATCATGGGGCACATTTTCTGGCTTATTCACATGTCTCATAGTTTCTTGTTGTTTGTTTTTATATTAAGTGCTACAATTTATATATGACAGAGTAGTGGAAACTGAGAGAAGTAATAATTTTTCCAGAAAGTGCTTGCCTTTTTGTGAGTCAGATATCTTGGATCAGGATCTGAGCTCTACAATCAAATCATCAGTTGGGCCAAGTTAGGACTTGGGTTGCCACTCTAGTTAATTAGGTTTACCTCTGGTTTCAAACATCTTGAGAATGGGATCACCCTTCCTCTAGCATGGCTGTGAGATCTAAGCACCATGACACTTTCTAAGCACATGACCTCTCTACTTTCCTCTGTGTCATCTCCTGAGTTCCTGGCCACCATTCACTGAGGGAATTTCTGTGGGAGAGAGTTCGCAGCCAGTGGTGTCCAATTTTGTGTTTGGTTTCCTTCAGATTCAAGTCTACTCATCAGCCATTAATTTCTCAGCTAGTTTCCCTTTATCCCCAACAATTTTTTTCTGCTTGTAGCAGATTGCTTTTCTGCCCACCCATGCTCCCATGCTTAAACTTTGAATCTATAGCTCTTCAATGACTTTAAAGAAAAATACAGTGTAAAAGCTTATCCAGTGCTTGCTTATTGTTCAGTGCTAGTCTTTTATGATCTTTCACATCCTAGCTGGAATTGGAATCTCTTCATTTCTTTTGATTTTCTAAAATTCCCTCTTTTACATATTGTTTCTTTTAAGCCATTATTTGTTTTGTTTATTGGTTCTAATGTGCCTTCTAATTTAGTTTCTATTTCTGAAAAATTTCCCTTGTACGTCCAATTTTGTTCTGAGTTCTGTCATCTGTCTTCTCAAATCTTATATTTCTGAATGTTTCTAATGGTGATTTAAGTTACATTTTTATTTTTTTAAAGTTTTTTTTTTTTTAATTTATTTGACAGAGACACAGTGAGAGAGGGAATACAAGCAGGGGGAGTTGGAGAGGGAGAAGCAGGCTTCCCACCAAGCAAAAAGCCTGATGCAGGACTCCAACCCAGCACCCTGGGATCATGACTTGAGCCGAAGGCAGACACTTAACGACTGTGCCACCTGGGAGCCCTTAAGTTACATTTTAAAAAGATTTTATTTATTTGAGAGAATGAGAGAGAGCGAGAGGAAGAGAGAGCGAGAGCACAAGTGAGGGAATGGGCAGAGGGAAGGGGAGAGAGAATCTTAAGCAGACCCTCTGCCCTAAGTGGTGGAACCTGACCTTGGGCTAGATCTCCTGACCCTGTGATCATGTCTTGAGCCAAAACCAAGAGTCAAATGCTTAACTTACTGAGCCACCAAGGCACACCGAAGTTATGATTTAATAACATGTATTATTTTCTTAATTCCTTTCATCTCATTTCAAATATGAAGTTACATTTGTATCTTCATTTTATAGTGTATCTTTTGTTATACTTGTGTTGTCTATAGGGACAGTATTATGTTTTTTTTTTTAAGATTTTATTTATTCATCTCACAGACAGAGATCACAAGTAGGCAGAGAGGCAGGCAGAGAGAGAGGGGGAAGCAGGCTCCCCGCTGAGCAGGGAGCCCGATGTGGGGCTCAATCCCAGGGCCCTGAGACCATGACCCGAGCTAAAGGCAGAGGCTTAACCCACTGAGCCACCCAGGCGCCCCCAGTATTATGTTCTTATTCTCTTTTCTCTTATAATAAGTTTATATAAGAATTGTCCATGATCCTTTTCCATTACTCTTTCTTTTCTTCTTTCCCCCTTCCTTCCCTTCTTTTCTCTTCTTCCTCTTCTCTTCTTTTCTTTCCTCTTCCCTTCTCTTCTCTTCTTTCTTCTCTTCTCTTCTTCTACCTTCCTCCCTCCCTCCCTTCCTTCCTCCCTCCCTCCCTCCCTCCCTCCCTTCCTTAGTCTTTCTTTCCTTCTTTCAAGTGAAATGAGTGTTTATGTATTTATAAGAGTGAAGGATAGGTCATGATAGGTTTTCTAGCTTCATGGCTCTACCACTCCCTCTTCTGCTGCTTTTACAAAGTGATGAAAAAATTACTCCCTTGTGTTTTCTGAGATCTGACTTTCTGATCAATTCCCCCACTTTTTTTCTGTGATTCTCTTTTCTTTACACCATTTGTTCCTGTTCTGCTCATTGTGGAGTTTGTCTTGAAAGGAAGCTTTACTCTGCTGTTTTTGAGGGTGTATAGACTGCTCCACCATGGCCAGATTAGTGTATCATGATCTTCTTGTCTAACCCATGAATTGGATCCTGCTAGTCTCAGATTGGACCTCTGTGTTTTCAATGAATATGGGTCATCAGTGTGGTTTTCCTGTTCTCTGAACTGTTGGAATCCCTCCTTTCCTCCTACTCAGATCCTCAACCACACAGGTCATTTGGATGTAGATGATTTACCCTACATGCTCATTTTGTGAGATTCATTGGGAAACCTTGAGACTTATTTTGTTGTAGGAATTCCAGGTCTTTGATTTTGATACACTAGTTGCTTGGCTTCTTTTTATGTGGGAATTTGGGGGAATTAAAATATACCCTATAATTTCTCCAGAATCCTTGTCATAATTATCTTTAAACGATTATTATAAGAGAACAATAAAAGAGAGTTTAGTGATGGTTCACTTCTGATGTTAGTCATTTGGGATAATTCTAGAGAGGATGTTTGTCTCCCAGTGTGGTAGCTAGGGAAGGCCATGTCACCATCTATGACTGTTTGAATGGCCCTTCCCCTGCATAAATCTCTTAATCTGGTTACTTCACATTTTGTGTTTCCTCTGTTATGAGCTGAATTGTGTTTCCCCCAAATGGTGCTGAAGTCCTAATCCCCAGTACCTCAGACTGTGACTGTATTTGCAGGTAGACTCTCTAAAGAAGTAATTAAGTTAAAATGAGGTCATATCGGTAGGCCCTAATCCAATCTGACTGTATCTTTATAAAAGGAAAGATTAGGACACAGACACACACAGAAGAAAGACTATGTGAAGACACATGGTGAAGATAGCCATCTACAAGTCAAGGAGAGAAGCCTCAGAAGAAACTAACTCTGATGCCCCCTTGATCTCATACTCTTGGCCTTCAGATCTGTGAAAAATAAATTTCTTTTGCTTAAACCACCCTGTCTGGGGTACTTTGTTATGACAACGCTAGCAAACTAATTTTCTCTGTCTTCTCTCTCTCTCAATCTCTCTCTCTCTGTCTTTCTCTTTCTCTCTCTCTCTCTCTCTCTCTCTCGCTCACACACACACACACACACACACACACACACACACACACAGTGCTGGGGAGAATCTTTCACTGCTGTGAGAATCTGTTCTCAGTTCACCAAACCCTGTGTTGAAAGATTATACGAGGGCTCTATTTTCACTTTTGGTATCTAAGAATAGCTCTCTAGACATTTCACTTCTTTAAAAACTCATTTCGTGGAAAGAATAAGTTGCAATAATTTTTCTTCTATTTTGTGATCTTGGTTCAAGAACTAGGAGGTGTTTGACTTTTCATGTTTTCTTATTACCTATTCTCCTTATAGCTATGCCTAAAAGTGTTTAAATTATACTAAATATATTCTCTGCATTCTCCTCTCCAACCCCACTTAGAGTTTCACTCAAAGGGCTTTCTGGAGAGGGATCATAGTAGAAAGAAAGGGAGCTTTGTTGGCAGAGAGGAGTGGGTTCAAACCTTGAGTCTGCTGTTCACTTGTGGGATGTTGGTGAGGCACCTAACATCTCAGAGCCTTTGCTTTTTCCTTTGTTACTGTGAAATGATGTTCCCTTTTGAAGGATGGGTGTGAAGGTTACATGAGATAAAGCTGTAATTTGCTTCCTGACACATAATGGACCTCAAATAAATGCCGTTTTCCATTTTTTCTCTTCCTTTTCCCAACCATAGTTAGCAAAAAAAAAAAAAAAAAAAAAAATCAATTCTAGACCAAAGAAAAGTCCTGTTAATTGAATATAGGTTTAAATTTGTATAAATTAGAAACATTACTTACTGTATTCCACAATAAATACCACCAGCAAAAATTCAAAGAGGTGCTGCTTCCAAACTCAGGAAGCACATCACTAAGCTGTTCCATTAACAGCATCCCGAGTGTGGTCTTCTCTGCAGAAACAGAGGCTGTTTCAAGAATTCTATATGCAGCATATTTATTCTGTGACTGGCAAGCTGGTGTCCCACCTAGTGGTCAGTGGGGGATAGCCCATTTCAAAAGATGAGAAGGCAATGTACATTATCTTCTGCTGGCAGAAGCCTGAAGGATCATTATCTGTTCATCCTTTTCTCCCCATTTGCAGTGACCCAGGTCATGTAAAGCATGAGACATGGCAGGGGGTGCAGTAGGTATGTATGTGTTGTGGGAACGGTGGGATTGAGAAGTTCTGCTTGAGAGAGAGTCATCAGACTAGGAGGCATGTTGGTGAATGGTTTTCTTAAAATACAAGATATTTCAAATATACAGAAAAATTCATAAAAATCAGTACATTTGTTGGCCATCTCTACTGAGTGTTAACATTTTGGCACATTTTTATCCTGTTTCTTTAAGAAGCAAAACAACATGAATGCTGGCACAGCTCCCAGTATATCCTTCTAGGATCCCTGTCTCCTCCCAGAGGAGACCCAGAGGTAACCACCATCTCAAATATGATGTTTGCCTTTAATGGCATTTAAAAATTGTTCTAACATCCCATGTGTGAATCCATATTTTTGTATGTTTTCAAAGTATACTGATGTCATACTGGATATGTTTTTTCTACTTTAAACCAGTAATGTAATAACTTTCTTGTGCCATTTTCCCTATGGAACTTCTGCAAGAGTTTTTCTGTTACTTTCCTAGAAGTAGGTTGAAGAGTAAGTATTTTCTTTCCTGAGAGATTGTGCCAAATTACCTTTCAGTTTGGTCATTGTACCAAATTACTCTTCACCAAATTACCCAATGGTGTAGGTGGTCCCCATTGCTCTGCATCTGCAATGATACTGAAATTGTTAGGCTTTGAAATATTTTCAAAGTTGATAGTTATGAAATATTTCACAGTATTTGAATTTGCATTTCCCTAATTAGTATTTATATTGGGTGTCTTTTTATATGGTTTTTGGCCCTGTATTTTGCTCTCTTGTGAATGGGCTGTTCATATATTTTGCCTTGTATAGTCCCATTGGATTTTTTTTTATTGATTCTAAAGCATTCCTTATTTATTCACCAGATATGAATCCCTTTCTTCCATTATATGTTCACAAGCATCTTCTCCCAGCCTATGACTTACAGGTTTTTAGTAAAAATTTAAAGTTGAATTATTTAATAGGTACACAAAATGCACAGATCATAAATATAGAGGCCGGTGACTTTTTTTTTTTTTTTTAACAAATAACCACCCAGATAATGAATTAGAATATAACTAGCTCCCAATTCAGGACCTTCCCAAAATCTGTCATGGCCCAGAGGTAACTACTAAGTAGATTTCTGAGTAATGCCCTGTTTTGAACTTTAAATAAATGAAATCTTACAGTACACACATTTTGATTTCTGGTTTCTTTCAGTTAATGGTATTTTTGTGAGATTCATTTATAATATTGAGTGTAGCAGTGGTTTTTAAAATTTCCATTGCTATTTAGTATTTTATTGTATTTTATTGTAATGTATATTACATTCATGAATCCATTTGACTGTTAAAAATATCTAGGTAATTTCCATTTTTGGACAATTATGAATAATGGTGTCATGAACATTCTGGTGCATGTCTTTTGGTGCATGAGGAGAGGAAATGCTAGTTCCTAGGGCTTACACATGTTTAGCTTTAGTAAATGCTTCCTGTAGTGATGCTGTGGGTGCTACCTGGATCCCCCCTTTGTGACTGAACACTCATCCCACTTGTCAGGAGTTTGGTTGATAATAGATCTCAGCTGAGGCCTTCCACAGGCATTGCATTCAGCTGAAAGGAGCTGCCTGACTAGACCATATACCCTCAGCCTTGTGGCAGCCTAGGCCCAGTGAATGGTAGATGTGACGATAGAAAAGCCCAGCTACCATGTTACTTCTGGACATCTCTGAAAGGTCATCCTAGCTTTATAACAGCAATGTCCACAGTAGCCAAAATACGGAAAGAGCCCAGATGTCAGCTGACAGATGAATGGAGAAAGAAGATTTTATATATATATGTAAAATCTTATATATCATATAATATATATCATATAATATAAAATAATATTTAATATTATATAATATAAATAATATATGTTATAGAATATAAAATACATTTTATATTATATAATATATATTATATATGAGATATTTAAGATTTTATATATATTAAGATTTTATATATATATAAAATCTTTCTCCATTCATCCATTTATTTTCTATTTATTCATTTAATATATAAAATCTTATATATAATATATACCTTATATATATTATATATATTTCTCAAACATCAAAAAGAATGAAATCTTGACATTTGCAATGATGTCAATGGAACTAAAAGAGCATTATGCTAAGCAAAATAAATCAGTCAGAGAAAGAAAATACTATATGATTTCACTCATATGTGGAATTTAAGAAACAAAACAGGAACACAGGGGAAGGGAAGGAAAAATAAAATAAGATGAAAACAGAGAGGAGGGTAAAGAGTAAGAGGCTCTGAACTCTAGGAAACAAACTGAGGGCTGCTGGAGGGGAGTTGGGTGGGGTGATGGGGTAACTGGGTGATGGGCACTAAGTGATGTAATGAGAACTGGGTGTTAGGTGTAATTGACGAATCACTAAATTCTACCTCTGAAAATAAAAATAAAAAAAAGAAAAAAAGAAAAAAAGAAAAAAAAAGAAACAGTGAGGGTGAACATCTTTGCTTTGTTACCAATATGAGGAGGAAAGCAACCTTGTGTTCCTGGAATGAACTGCATTGGTCATGATGTATTATTACTTTTTATATTTTCCTGGATTCTATTTGGTGTTATTTTGTTACAGATTTTTTGATCTAACCTATGAGGGATATTGTACTGTGGTTTTCTTTTCTCATCTTATCTTTGTCATAAAATGAGTAGGGAATTGTTTCCTCCTATATTTATTTCTAAAAAAAGACTGGCATTTTATTTCTATTTAATATAATTTATTAGTGAACCCATCTGGACCTAGTGATGTCTTTGTGAGGACTTTTTTTTCCTTTTAAATTGAGGTATGATTGACAAACAATGTTTGAGAACTTAAACTGTAAATTCAGTATCATATATATATTTTTTCTTTTTTTCCTATTTCTTCTTGTGCCATATTTTGAAATATATAGCTATATATAACTATAATTGCTGCTTTGTCTATTTCTTCTTAAGTTCTCTTATTTTTACTTCATATATTTTTAAACTTTATAATTGATCATTGATCATATTTAATATCATTATGGCTTCTTATGTAATTGGTCCTTTTATCTTTATAAAATCTCTTTCTGTATCTCAGGTAATTCCTGATCTTGACATCTACTATGTCTAACTTAATATAATCATTTCAGCT
Organism: Enhydra lutris kenyoni; assembly: GCF_002288905.1. Taxonomy (NCBI): domain Eukaryota; kingdom Metazoa; phylum Chordata; class Mammalia; order Carnivora; family Mustelidae; genus Enhydra; species Enhydra lutris. The sequence goes on from NW_019154127.1 coordinate 8,238,895, forward strand.
ATTTCATGATTAGTATTTGCTTGGCATCATTTTTCCAATTTTTTTAATGTTTCACTTATTTGTGTCTCTATATTTTAAAATTCATTTTTTGTTGGGTTCTGCTTATTTTATCAATCCGATAATCTTTACTTTTAATTGGTGTGTTTAGATCATTTATATTTAATACAATTACTGATGAATGGGTTTAAATCTATCATCTTGCTATGTATCTTGCTACTTGTCCCATCTGTTCTTTGTTCCTTTTTTCTTCCCTTTCTGCCCCATTTATGTTTGAGTATTTTTTTTAAAGAATTTTGTTTTATCTCTTATATTGGTTTCCATATACATTACAAACCAATAAATCTGTCAACCCAGCATAGGTGGTATCCCTCTTCTGTTTTGGAGCGGGTAGGCTTTGACCTCTTGGAAGTAAATACATTTTTCTTGTTCTTAGAAATTGTCACCTGAAATACAGCAAATGCAAGGCATCCTGAAAAATAAAAGCAACAATTTTTTTTTTAGTATTACTGACAAAATTCTTCATTGAGATGAACATACGACCTATGTTATATGAGATCAACATATGACCTGCACTGTACATTTCAACTTTTATAATTCTCCACTTAAGGAGAACTTAAATCTCCAAAAACTTAAGCCACATGTTTCTTGTTGTCTATGGATTTCCCTCAGACCTTCCTGCCCCAGAGTCTCCCTGATTTTAGTTCCCAGACCTTATGCTCATCCTTGGTGATCTTGAACCTCACCTTTTCCCCTTCCATAGGCCTTGGCATTCTTAAGCTCCTAGCAGTTCCACTCTCAAAGCACCCCTCACAAGGTCCTCATTCCTGGGGCTCCAGTACCTGTGTCTGTGATGCTCCTGCCCAGGAGGAAGGAGTTGTGTATGAGAACACTGGTGGTGACAGGTTCTGGTCCTGAAGCCACTGGATCTGTTTCTTCAGTTTTCTGTTTGCTTGATTGCTACTTTGAGACCTTCTTCAAACTTTAGACCAGTTAGCCCGAGTCAGTGACAGATGTTCATTTTAATCAGTAGGTGTCAGAAGACATGGTTCACACAGGAGTTAGAGCCTCTGTGACTTAGAGAGGTAGAAGGGAAGAAGGGAAACGGGGATGAGGGTGAGGATTTGGCAGCAGACCCTGCCTCCTTCCTGATTCTAAGGATGCAGGTGCCTTGTGGATTTTTAATGGGAAAACCTAATTTGCAGTTACCTGTACAACCTTGTAAGACCCATTTTGCTAGCACAAAAACAAAGACAGCAACGATAATAATTATCAGAACAACTTACTATTATGTACTGTGTAAAATCTCTTCTTTTCAAAGCTGTCCCTGGATGTCTGTTACCTGTAACCAAGAGAACAAGGGGATGCCCACCAATTCTGAGTGGGGTCCCCCGCTCACTCAAAATGGAGGTGATGCTGAGGCAGGAGGAGATGTGCTTCCATCCCTGGGGTCTCTGAGGCTAAAATTATTAGCACTTCAAATCCCTGATGCTGGAGGAACCAGAGCCAGGGCTGCAAGGCCCTCAGGACAGTAGGTTTAGTTCAGTGTTCTTATGGTGGTTGATTTTATGTGTCAACCTGACTGGGCTAAGGGATGTCCAGATGGCTAGAGAAGCAATTTCTGGGTGTATCTCCAGAAGAAATTAGCATTTGAATCAGCAGACTGAGTAAAGAAGACTGCTCTCACCAGTGCAGGTGGGCGTCATTTAATTCATAGAGGTCCTGAACAGAACAAAAAGAAAGAGAATTGTTGAATCTGTTCTCTCCTTGAGTTGGGACATCCATCTCCTCCTGGCCTTTGACGTTGGTGCTCCTGGTTCTCAGCCTTTGGACTTGGAGTTACACCATCCACTTGTCTTTGGACTCAGATTGAATTATGCCATTGGCTTCCCTGAATTCTTCAGCTTGCAGATAGCAGATTGTGGGGCTTGGCCTCCATAATCATGTGAGCCAAATTCTATAATAAGTTTATCTACCTATATTGGTTCTGATTCTCTTGAGAACCCTTATTAATACAGTTTCCCTCTCAACCTGTAAAGAAACAAAGGACCCAGGCAAATCCCCACCTTTCTGGGGTCCCCCAGGATGATGCTAGTATAGTCCAGAGCTCTGTGGTTTAGCACCTGTGAGAGCAATTTGGTAGGAGCAGATATCTCAGACCCACAACATGCTTTGTAGGTTCATTTCTAGCATCATTCTGAGCAGGTAAGATGCTCTTGGAGGAAAACGCTCCTTATTTTCCAACTGGCAAAGCCCAATCACAACTGATGGAGAAACAGTTACAGGAGGGTGCTGGGCATGAAATGAGCACTGAGCCCTCTGACGGATGCACCAGCCATCCACAGTTTGGATATCAGTCACAAATCCCAGGCCCCCACATCTTCTGACAGATGTATAAATCAGAGTTTCCCAAGACCTCTACCCTTCAGGTTTGATAATCATTTGGAATGACAGAAGGCAGGAAGGCACTTTACTTATTAGTATCAGTTTGTTATAGAGGAGTTAACTCAGGAACAGCCAAATAGGAGAGATGCAAGGGGGCAGGAAGACACAGAGCCTGGATCTTTCAGCCTCAATCCCTGACCTCTAGGGAGGAAAGAGGGACTGGAGGTTGAATCAATCACCAATGGTCAGTGATTTAATCAGCCATGCCTACATAATGGAATCTTCACGAAATCCCCTAAACAACGGGGTTTAGGGACCGTCCACATTGCTGAGCACGTAGAAGAACATAGAAGTGTTGGGAGGGTGACACACCTGGAGAAGGCAGGGAAGATTTGTGTCTGAACAGGGGAACAGAACTGAGACCTTTAGCTTGTGGGATCTGATGCTAATGCTAGGTAGACGCTGTCAAATTGAGTTAAATTGTTGGACACCCAGTTGGTGTTGGATGATCAAAGAAGTGGTATTAGAAAAGACATCAAACATTTAGTATCAGGAGGAAAAAAACCTCAGGACTGTACATCCTGTATGTGTGGGGCCAGTCCCAGAGCTAGCAGTTTACAAATTCATTCATTTATTCCACAAATATTTATCGCACAACAGCTTCACACCAGACACTGGGTGGTGAGTAAAATATAAGAAGTCCCTTCCCATATGGGCTTAGATCCTGATAGGGTGGAAGGAAAAAATAAATAAGCATGTAACAAGTCAGGCAGTATGTGTTTTCTAGGACTGCCTTAACCAAACACTGCACACTAGTTGGCTGAAACCAATAGAAACGTTTGTTTCGCAGTTCTAGAGGTCAGATGTCTGGGATCAAGAGATCCACAGGGATGATTCTTTCTAAGGGCTGTGAGGGAGAACCATTCCAGCCCTCTTCCCTTGGCTTGTCAGGGGCTGGCTTCTCTCCATGTCTTCACATTGTCTCCCCTCTCTGTGTCCGTCTCTGTCCAATTTTCACCTTTATAAGGACACCAGTCATATTAGATTAGGGCCACCCTCAATGAGCTCTTTTTAACTTGATCATTTCTGTAAAGATCCTATCTCCAAATAAGGTCACTCTCTGAGGTAAATGGGGGTTAGGACTCCAACATAATTTTTTTGGCCATGGGGAGGAGACTCAGTTCAGCTCATAATACTGGAGAAGAACATGGAGAGCCAAGAGTGGCTTTTGTAAATAGAGAGAGTGGTCAGGGAGGTGTTAAAAAGTGGTATCAGAGCCGAGACCTGAAAGGTAGGAGGGAGTAAATCCTGAGATTGTCAGGAAGAAGAGCAGCCGAAGCAGGTGGGAGACCCGAGACCCTTGCAGGGGTGGGAGTGACAGTGAGGAGGCCAGTGAGGTCATGGAGGTGTCTGTTCCCAGATGAAGAACTATATTAATTTCTTGGCATTACTATAACAAGGACACAAACTGGGTGGCTTAAAACAACAGAAATTTGTTCTCCAGTTTTGGAGACTAGAGGCCTGAATTCAAGGTGCTGGCAGGGCCATGCTCTCTCTCTTTGCTTTTGGTGGTCATCAGCAATCCTCCACTCCCCTGGGCTCTTGGACAGCAGTCCAGTCTCTGGCTCCACCATCTCATGGCCACCTTCCGTCTGTGGGTCTTTGTCCTTCCATGGAGCTCCTCTCTATGTGTCTGTGAATCTCTTTTTCTTATAAGGACACCAGTCATATTGGATTAGGAGCCCACCCTAGTCCAGTGTACCCTCATCCCAGTTGACATCCTAATTCCATCTACAAAGATCCTGTTTCCATGTCAGGTCACATTCACAGGCACCAGGGGTCAGCACTTCAGCATAACTTTTTGGGGGGGGGCACCATACGAGGCACACAAAGACCTTGCCCTTACTTTGTGAAGTGGGGCCTCTAGACAGTAGGCATTCCTGTGTGTCTTGTTTCCTGGTTAGTACCCTTCAATGCACAGAGGCAGCTGCCTGGGATAGTGCATTTAATCTTTCTAGAAATGCATCCCTTGCCTGTTTTCGGAAAACCTTGGACACAGCTTACAAAGTTAAGTGCACAGGCAACAGGGCAATTACAAACATCCAATCAAAGGACTGAGAAATAATTATTTCCTGGCCCTAAGAATGCACCAAAGACTGAATTCACTGTCTCCTTAACTCTGAACTTCTTGGCCGTGAAGACAAAATGAGGAAACTTACTTAGTTTCCACAAATCAGTTATTTAAAAATGAAACATGAAAGCCACAGGTTAGTATGATGACCATGGTCTTTAGCTGCTGTTTGGCCAAGTCGTGGAAACTCCCCCAGTGTCTCCTGTGTCGATGGGCTCTCAGCCTTACGGGGAGGTTGGTGCCCTGGGCGTGGTTCTCTTTGAAAGCCAAAGCATCACACCGCATCTCGATCTAAGGAAGGCTTTCTCTATACAGAGCTGCAACAACACACATCCCAGGGATTTATGTGAACACACGGTTTGTGCTTAGAAATTCGAGAGGGAGGGCTGGTTAATGGAATCTGAAGAGGGAGTCTCAAATGTCAGATGCTCAGCGAGCTTTTGGCCTGCCCCGAATTGACCTCAAATCATTGTGAGACTCCCTGCACCTGTCAAATTGCTCCCATTTCTTGGGTCTGTGTCACCTGGACCCCTGCCTCTGCTTTCCTGCCCTGTGCCAGCAGTGCCACGTCCTGGCGAGTCTACCTTCAGCATTATTAGCTTCAGCCTCTGCTCTCACAGGAATCTTCTCAACACACAGCACGAGCACGGCAGCCCTTTCTCTAAAGATTGTCATAGCCTGGGCCCCTCCACCTGGCCTCAGAGGACAAGTGGACTTCAGAGCCAGACAGCCCTGCATCCCAATCCTGCCCTGTATTCATCCTCTCTGGGCCTTAATTTCCCCCAGTGAAAATTGGCCAAATTGATGGATGGGGTGGCCAAGTGGGGATTCTGCAGACTGGCTCAACCCTGCTGTGCCCAGTAAGGATGTGGGTGTCCTAAGGGCTCTTCTCTGCTCCCCTCTCGTGCTGAAACCACGGTTCAGTGCTCAGGAACAGTCTTTGATCTTTCGCTTTCAGGTTCTTCGGGGATGTACCACCATGCACTAGGCCCCACTCTTGTAACACCGTCGGGTTCAGGAGCTTTGAGCAATCTGGACCGAGCTCAGTGATGAAATGCTGAGCGTTCTGATTTCTCCGATGCCTGCCATCTATGCACCATCCATGCAGGACTGAGGGGCACATCTCTCTGAGAAGAGAGCTCTCTTAGAAAGCAGAAGCGGGCTCCTTATTTCAGTCATTTTTAACCTGATGTGCATAATATTCTTATTTTAGGGGCTGAGTTAGCAAAGACGAGAGCAATTCCGGGGAAGAAATGATAACATTCAATCATGCCCAAAATATTCGTCTCAGGGAGGTGATAAGCAGCAAAGGGTTGCTAATGAAATCATTGGAAATTGCTGCTTGAAGTTTTCCCAGTCTTAATAACGCTGACATTCTTGATTTGGCCTGACAGATGAGACTGACAGGCCTTTTGACAGCCAAACCCACCAGAAACAATTATTTTACAGATAAATTATTGCCATGCAGGCATTCAAAGCTTCCAGAACTTTCTGATAATGAGTGGGCACTGGGTGCGTGGAAAACTTAGTTTCAGTCATTAGAAGGGTCTGAACATACGTGGGGAGGGCTTCCCAGTTGCTTTGTGTAGATGCTGGGTCAGAATGTAGACGAGACGCTTGGCTACCCTCGAGGCCTGGGACTGGTTCCCGAAACCCTCTGAGCTTGGTTATCTCATCTTGGAAACAGGGATAAGTAAGCCTAGCTCATCAGGTGTTGTGCAGAATCCCATGAATTAATGTTCATGAAGCACATAGCTCAGTTCCCAGCAGTGGGAGGCCCGGTGGCCACTGTTTTTACTCTACACAATAAATGCTCACAAGTGGAACTTTCTGTGTTAAGCAGCCAATTGGCCAGTCTGTTTTTCTTCCTCCAAATGACTTTCTTTGAAGGAAGGATGAGTAAAGAGCTTAAGACTCCAGACTTAGAGGTGGTTGCTTGTTTCCAGGAGGCTGATAATATGAAAGTCTGGGAAGGCCAGAAGGTCAGGGTGTGGGATTAGCTTTCTCCTTTCGCACTTTCCAGAAGGGGCTAGTTAGCTTCTGGGGATGTGTTTCCAAACTTTTCAGGGTCAGTAAAAGAAGGATCTGTCTTTGAATTTGACTTGGGCAGCCTTCCTCCTCCATGCTGTGAGTGCAGAGGCCGGCCCTGTATGCAGGGGCAGCGCCGCGGTAGAGAGCGAGCAAAGACACCAAGCATGGTTTGACCTGGTCCTCATTGGGCAACAAGGTTAGAAATATGGGTGATGGCAGGCCGGCTCTGGGATGAAGTAGTAGCCATGGGTCACTGGGGTTTTCTGTCCCGTCTCTGGGGTTCTCTGCTTAGGTTATCTTGGGTGGAAATTCAGGATGGCAAGTTGGATTTTTCCAGTGCAGGAATTTAGAAGGTAATTGATGATACTATTTCTTGACTATAATTGTTGAACCCAAGTATGGTCCTGGCACTCAACTAAGCTTTTTTCTCATAGTATCTTATCCACCATGGCAATACAATTTGATATAGGTTCTGCTGGGGTGCTGAGGCTCAGGGAGATTAAGTGACTTGCCCAGAGATACACCAAGTATGACGAATGTGAGCCTATTTCCTCCCTGAGCCCAGAGCAGGTACATATAGCCTCTGTGCTGTGTCGGTCCTCAAGAGCTTTCCCCCTGGTCAGCATTCCCAGGTGACCTTGGTAAACTCAGAGCAGACACTGACCAGTGGGCCTCCTTCCTGGGCCATGAGCCACCTGAACTTTGTGTTCGAAGAGCTGGAAGAGTCGATGTACATGGGTGGTATTGAACCCTGTCATCCTGGCTGTGAGTGCAAGGTGCAGAGAAGCATGCTGGTGGACCGATGGCAGGAGGTCCAGGTCCTGCTTCTGACTGTCACTGCTGCAAAGGTGACTTTTGGCCACTTGCAACTCCTTCTGGCCTTCAGCTATGGGATGAGGGATGGGATTGTCTCCTCCTGGTGTAAACCCTTAGAATTCTAGAACTCTGTGTACTATAGGGTTTTAGGAAAAAAGGAAGTCATATATAACTAGATGAAGTCAAGAATGTGTTAGTGTCCTCTGCCAAGCGAAAGACAGCATGCTATGTTTTCTAGACTATTATGGGCTTTGTCTTGCCCCATAATGAGCTCTGGCCCTGCCCCTGGGTAAGTCCTGACCCTGCTCCCCAGTAAGCCCTAGCCTTGCCCCAGGGTAGCCCTGGTCTTGTTCCAGATGAGCCCTGGTCTTGCCCTAAGTGTTTCCTGGTCCTGCCCCTCAGGGGAGCCCTGACTCTACTCCAGGTGATCCCTGGTACTTACCTGGTTGAACCCTGGGCCTACCCTTTGCACAGCCCCTGGGGAACATCTAGAAGGCTGTCATGTGCCACCTAAGCAGGGTGAGTTGGTCCAGCAATCCAGCAGGACCTGCTCTGCTTCCAGTGCACAAAATATGGATGACTTAACCTCTTTCTTCATGGAGACATCTCCCTTCCTCCTAGAAATGAAGAACTCAGGAAGGACCCCAGACCCCCTTCTCCCTCATGTGACCCCCTAAGATCTTGGATAAGAAGGGGGCCATTGCTTCCTGCAGAAAGCCCGTCCTGAGCCTGTGCTTGGGCTTCATGCTGACAGGCTGTGGCCCCCAGAGAGCGGGGTGAAGCCAGAAGGGAAGGCATAATGAATCTTAATGCTATTTTTTTTCCTTTAAAAAATGTACTGGGAAAGTGTAACTAAATATGAAGAACAAATATCACTCCACAGGCTCATTTCTTTTTCATAACGTGCTTCCGAGCATGGCTGACCTTTCTAGTCTTCTCATTCTCACTCTGAAGGATGGTGGTGTGCAAAATTTAGAGCCTTTTATTTGCCGAACAGTGAAGACCTCCATGTGCTATAGAAGTGGTTGACATTTAGATTGTGATCCAGGGGATGCACGACACCCTCTTTGGTGGGTCATGCCACATTCCTAAAGTCCTTGTGCCCTGTGATTCCTTCCCTGGGCTTGACCCCAGCATAGGCTCCAGGTGGACAAGTCGTTTCATCTCTCAGAGCTTTCATCCGTGCCTACAGTGGATGCTACCAGCTCCCACCTTGCCTGCTGTCGAGGCTGATGAGCTAACACGAGCTTCTTCATTCACTTTATTCCCTGTGAGTCATGAGGGACAGTGGCTGTCAGGGAAAGCTACAGAGGTGGACCATTATTGTCCTGACACCTTCCTTCTAGTTCAGGATGCTACAGCTATGTCTTGGTGGAGACCAGACACAGATAAAATCCCTCCTGCTCAGGTGGGAGAAGTATGGATCTGGTGTCTCCTGAGATCAGGGAAACCACGGTCAGTCCTGGACCCAGCAGTGGGGCCAACTCCATCTTGCTGCCTTTGTGTGTGTGGTTCTGTTGCTGAATTTCTTTTTCTTTGCAGATTAGACACTGGGGGTCTGAGCTCTGTATTCAATTTCCAGGGTTGCTGTAACAAACCATCACAGATGGGGAAGCTTAAAACAAGAGAAATTTACTCTCTCACAGCTCTGGAGGGCAGAAGTCTGACATCAAGGTGTCGACAGGCCCATATTTCCTCTGCAGGTTCTAGGGGAGAATGCTTCCTACCTCTTCCAGCTTCTGGTGCCTCCGTGGGTTCCTTGGCTTGTGGCTGCATCTCTTCAGTCTCTGCTCTGCCTTCACTTGGCCTTCTTTTTGGTGTGTGTCTTTTCCTTTACTTATAAGGACACCAGTCATTGGATTTATAGCCCACCCTATACTCTCAACTTGATCCTTAACTAATCACATCTGCAAAGACCCTATTTCCAAATAAGATCATATTCTGAGGTTCTGGGTGGACATAAATTTCTTGGGAATATGATCCAACCTACTACAGGTGCTAGTGTTGGGGTCAGCATGGGGTAGCAAGACATTCAAGTCTCAGTGGCCTGGAAGCTCCTTCCTCTAGCCCTGAGACAGGCCCACTGATGCTGACCGGACAGGAGAATGTCCCTCTCCTCCCCTCCTTCAGCACCAAAGAAGCCCTGAGCTCTTTCTTGCTCCCCTTTGTCATCTCCCGACTCTTCTTGCAGACGTATCTTTTGAGAGTTTCCTTTTTTTCTGTCATTTCAAGTAGCCTGCAATGAAACCAAAGCCATGGCCTGAATTCTGTGGTTCTTGAGAAGATGAAAATGAAAAAAAAAAAAAAAAAAGGTAAAAGCAAATATTTTTAATTCAAAAATATCATTGAGACAGTCGCAGTATATAAACTGAGAAATTGGTGGGGGACTTACAGTGGGGTCTTTCTGTTCTGTCCCCTCTCAGCTCTGTTATATGTCTCCACACCTCTCTTGGGCTCTGTGGGGATCTCATGCTGTCTGCTTTGTGCATACATAATAGGCTTCCAGGTCTTGGCAGTCCTTAGGGACCAGGCTCTGGCTAGTAATTATGGCCCAGGCTCCCTTCCTTTTAGGAGCTCATACGCCATTATGGGCTTATGCAATTCATCAATATTTAGAGGTAGAGTTTATTACTTAGAGACCTAGCTCCCCATGCATAGATATGTTAGTTGCAGGTGGCTAAGTGTCCCATTTGGCCTGGCCCATGGTGGGCGAAGGTACAGCTCAAGGTATTGGTTTTCCAATTTCTGGCAATATGGTCTGTCAGGGGGAGGGGACAGGGGTGGCAGGTTAAATTCCACCTAATTTGTTTCTCCTGGATCTTTGGCCCCGGCAGCCTCCCTTTTGTATTTCAAAGTATGGACAAGACCCCAGAGACTGTTTGTTTGGATTCCACTTGGCACCAATTACCTTGGTCAAGCTGCGTCCTAGGGCGTCTGAACAGCTGTCCGACTGCATTTCTCACCTTGGGCTTCTCCCATCCAAGGCTTGTTAAGGCCCATTAGCCGGTTGTTCGTCTCTTATGAGCGTATCCTTTTATAGGGCAAGTTTGCTGTGGCTTCCACACAGGCAGAAACTCAGGAATGACAGGAAAAGCTGTTGTGTTGTCATCAGGGAGTCACTATCCTGCTTTAACTGGAATGTCATCAATATGGTGAGGTTCTGCTTTTCTCACTGTTGTTTTTTTTTGTGGGAGAAGAGGTATGTGAACCACAGGGGTGGCAGTGGGGGAGGCCTGGTGAGTGCTGCCCAGGCAGGAGTAGAAGTGGGCAGGGACAATGCCCAACTCGGGGAGAGTTAAGCCTTTCACTGCTCCTTCCAAGCCCCACATCAGAGTGGAAGGCATTGCTGTGCCCTTCAATGTGGCAGTTGGGGTTTTCCTGAGATGACTGCAGTCTTGGGGTCTCAGGCTCTTGGCTTCCTAGGGTAGGCATGGGGACTGTGGCCAACCCAGTGTGGTGACAAAAGGCTCAGTTCCTGGAGCTGCCCTTCACTGAGCAGCTAGGGCTTCTTACTTCTTGGGAGCGTTGTCCTGTGAGAGGTGAGTCACCTGGAGATGTCTGCACTGTGAAAAGCCCACATCCTCTGGATATCCTAGGCCATGAGCTGCCACTTGGAGACAGAACAAGTTAAGGAAACTGAGGCAACCAGCTGATGGCCCAAGGATCTGAAACACACCATCTTGGCATACCCTATTCAAATTCCTGACTCACAAAATTGTGAGCAAAATAAATGATTGTGTAAAACCTCTAAGTTTGGAGAGGCTTCACATAGCAATGCATTAACAGGGATATTTAGTCAAGACAAGATTGGTCACACAGCTGGGTTGGGGAGGTTATATAAGAAAAGATGTCTGATGAAATGGTAGGTAAAGATTTCAGCCGATCTCCAGGTAAAAGTGAAGAGAGGGGTCTGGTATACCATGCTGTGCCCCGATCTTGCTTGTCCTGATGAGACCCTGATCTTGCTGCCTTCGGGTATGAGCAGGGCACTTGGAACAATGAGCATACACGATCCACACCCTCAAGGTCTCAACATTCGTTTTGCCGCTTAGCAAATGCCTACTAAACATGCACGTATGAGGCACACTGAGACAAGAGGGCCAGACAGACACAAGCTGGGCTCTCAGGAACTTACAGTGCAGCGGACAGTCTCAAGAAATCCCTGCATGTCCTCTGGAGAGGAAGGCCATGCAGAGTGGAGTCACTGTCCAGACGTAGGGTAGCAGTGGAGTAAGGGTGGGCATGCTGGGAGTTTGGTCTTCACACCTGCTCACTCCCTGGTCTGTCTGAACCATCTCTGCCTTCTAACGCAGTGTTCTGGGACGTCCTACTTCATGGCGAGCTTGGAGAGAGACCCAAGCAAGCCTAGTGGAGTGACCCTGCTGCGGAAGTCACTGACACCCCCCCAGCTAAGTGTTGAGCCCCTGCTGGCCCTGACTCCTTGGCTAATGTTATGCTGCCCCCTCCTGGCTGGATCCTAAGGACCCTGTCATCACATGGGTAATGACGGTTGGTGCTGGATTCTTTCTCTCGTCCTGAATGGATGAATATCCTGGATCATCTCAGAATGTTTGATATGTAATTGACAGCATAACTTTCAATTCAGCATTATAATTGAGTGATTATAATTGTAGCTTGCAATTATAGCAAGCAAATAGCAAATTGCAAAAATCTAATTTTGGACTAAATATTATAATCTCTGTGCCCCTGTTTTCTCAGTTAGAAAACGGGACTATTATTACTGATTGTGCAGGGCTGTAAGGATTAAAGGTAATGTATCCAGAATATCCTGAAACTATATGTTAATATGCTAATGAGTGGCTGTTTTTATTACTGTGGGTGTGCCCATGATACAATCAGAGTCCAGAAAGGGGAGGAGTCATCTGCTTGCCTTGAGTCTATAAAAATGGAAAAACAGTGTTTTATGAGACTAGCCTGGTGGGAACAAAGCTGGAAATGAGATTTAAAATGTATTGATTACGGCCTTCAACAAGGCTTCTCTGTCATCGGTTTATCCATTCTGGTAAGGACAAGCATGGTTTGAGGAGCTGGTCTTCTCATTCTCTTGCCTTTGGGATTCCTTGATGCTGGAATGGAGGGAGGAAGAGCCTGGTCTGCTCAAAGCATCCTTTGGGGATGGTAGTTAGCTCTGAAGTCTTCTTTCTAGAGATGACTTCAGGATTTTGAGAAAATAAAGCATGAAGTTATGATTTAGGAAAATTATAACCCAAGCAATTGTTGAGAAGACCCAAAAGAATATATTTCTTTATAAGAAAAGAAAGATCAGGGGTGCCTGGGTCTCAGTGGGTTAAAGCCCCTGCCTTTGACTCAGGTCATGATTCCAGGGTCCTGGGATGGAGCCCAGCATCGGGCTCTCTGCTCAGCAGGGAGCCTGCTTCTCCCTCTTTCTCTGCCTGCCTCTCCACCTACTTGTGATCTCTGTCCGTCAAATAAATAAATAAAATCTTTAAAAATAAAAAGAAAAGAAAGATCATATTGTTTGAGCAAAACTTGTGAAAGGATGTGTGCATTGTGCTTGCTAAGGAAAGCTCAGAGTGACATTCAGGAAAGCATTAGCTGTGAGAGATGCGGGATGTTTAGAGTCCCCACTCTATGGTGTCCTTCTGAGTCCTGTTGGCTACAATGTCCATTCCTCCTGATGGGCCCTGCCCAAGTGATGAATGTGGGAGCACTTGCCTTTCTTTGGGGTATATATTGATCTTAGGTGGCTGAATTGTAGCTTCCTGATTTTGAGTAGCTGTATCACAGTAATGAGTAATGATAAGAGAAGAGGACTTCTTTGCCAAATGTAAATTAATAAATTTCATAGAAATCACTTGTAAGGTTGTGCTCAGATGTGAGCAGTGTGTCATGTTTTGCCAAGATGTCAGATGATGTGATCTGGTAGAAGAACCACTTGACCATATATGGAAGAACATACCAGGTTACTCCAGCTAGCAAAGAGAGAGATTTTCAAACTATAATGTAAGTCTGAGCCAGTAATAGGTGTTTCAGTGACTGCTGTAGTCACTTGAACGGCAAACTATGAATGTTCTACTCTTTCTCTTCCTCCATCTACTCTCCTATCTGCTCATCCTTCTGTGTCTCCATTCATCCACCCACCCACCCATCCATCCATCCACCTGCCCACCCATCTTCCTATCCATCCATCCATCCACCACTCATCCACTACTCACATACTTATCCATCCACTCATCCACTCATCCTTCCATCCACCCATCTAACAAATAACCATTGAGAACCAACTAAGTGCTAAGCCTCGTGGAAGGTGTCAGGGACATGAATGAGTGAAATAATCTTTGGCTGTGAGGAGTTTGTCTACTGAGTAAGACAGACAGGAAGAGTTAAAACACAGTGCAGTGCTAGTTTATGAGTTCTGAAGACCTATCTTCAGAAACCACATGGAATCAGGAGGAGTTCGGGAAAGATGTCTGAGCTCGTCTGGTGGCTCTGGATTCACATTCCATGAAGAAGGAACAATGTTTTCAGAGTCTAGGTGGCCTGGGAAGGTGCATCCTGTCAGAAGAATGCAGACATTTAACAAGGAGTGTAATGAGGCAGAATATTGATGTGGAGAGGGTCCTGGGGCCCAGAACCTACAATTCCTTATAGGTTTGGGCAAAGGGGTTTGGGCATAATGCTGCACAGTGGTGATTATTTTATTTTATTTTTTAAATTTTTAATTTTTTACTAACATATAATGTATTATTAGCCCCAGGGGTACAGGTCTGTGAATCATCAGGCTTACACACTTCACAGCACTCACCATAGCACATACCCTCCCCAATGTACCTTGTGAAACTCACAGTGGTGATTATTAACCTGTGCTCTAAGAATAGGGGCCCCAGGGCACTTGGGCTTGAGGTGCAGGCTTCTGACCCTCTACCCCTGCTGTATCAGGACAACTTGGCTTTTGTCTGACTTAAATGCTGAGCTTCTGCTTGAGAGTTCCTGCAGAGGAAAGTTTTGCGGCTTAGTTTGAAACCAACTGGAGTGGATGATGAGGCTCCAGGTATAGAGTTAGTCAGGGAGTTAGTTTAGACAATGCCTCTGGGGTGATGTGGAGGGTAGTTCCAGGGGAGTCCGCAAGAAGCAGAGATGGGGGCTCTTCCTTTGGTGCCTGAAGGAGTGGATGCATCTCCATGGGTTTCTGTTGGGCATAATGAGTGCTAAGTGGAACAGATGCAGAAAGGGCTACATGAACGCAGATGATGGATTAGTAACTCTGTCAGGCACAACAGCGATGCTGGGCAGGGATCCCAGGAAAGGTGGGATGAAGCAGTGATGGTGTCCTGTCTTTTCTCAACATCTGGCAGCATCTGGGAAAGGAGGTAACCTAGGTATATTTTTATGTTACGTCTTTTGTTCACTTTATAGAGTTCTGTGGTCAGCATGACTCAGAGGCTTCCTTCATGCTTCCCTGGAGAAGACTGGCTGGCCATGCTACCAGGTTTCTCCAGGAGCCGGAGCTGAGGTGCTGGGGTCAGGCAAAGCCAACCCATGCGAAACGGACAACTGAGAACATGAAAACTCTTTTATAAATATTTCTTTAGTTTAACATTGGACTTCATCATGTGTTGTTAAACCCCTCTGACTGAGACACTTTGAGCTGTGGCAAGTGGCAAGATGAGCTGCCTGGAAGTTCTGTAGGTCCCTTTCATTATTTAAAGTTCTACAACGTACAAATGGCAAATGGGCCTGTGTTTAAGATGGACCCTGCTTGGGTGGGCAGTTGTGGGAAGGAGCAGAGCTCACTCATTGCTGGGATCTGGCTGTAGACAGAGCCTGGGGAGAGGTGAAGGTGGGGAGGAAGGGAGAGAGGGAAAGGAAGAGAGAGGGGAGGAGAGCGTGAGAGGAGATAATTTCAAACCTGTGATACTCTCCTTGGATTATACAGTGGGAACGTCAACATCCTGACTGGTCCTGTGGCAGATATAGTGCTTCAGAAACAATTTATATTCCTACCTGTAGAAAAGGCCGACTCTTTGGATACACACACATACACACACACACACACACACACACACACACACACACACACATGCACAGAAGAAACCAAGGCCATATCAAATTTTTTTTTTATTGTTCCAGTCAAAAAAAAGAGGAACACCTCAATATGTAAACAGTTTCCCTAACACAGCGAGTTCTTAAAGATATATTTTTTATTCTAAAAAAATTTGGCATTGTAGTGATTTCTCAATACATAATTTGTGCTTTCGCATGTAGCATGCTTTCGTCTCATTGTCCGTGCACAGATGTACTTGGAGTTGAGTAAAGGGAGTTACAAAAAGACCAAAAGGTGGGTCAGGAGCCAAACCAGTACTTGAGCCCTTCCTGGCTTTCCTTTCCAAAAAGCATGGTGGGAAGGTTGACAACACTGACTTTGGAAGCAAATATTAGTTACTCATCACAAGGAAAAGTCAGAAGCCTTGGTAGGACTTTTTGAAAGATGCATTTTTTAACTTTCTTTCTGTCCATATCTAAAGGATCATCTAAAGGTTTTGCCTGAATAAAACTTTATCTTGTACATGTGTTGTTTAATGTCTATAATTCTCTCCTATAATGACCCTTGTGTTTTATGATTTTGCTGGGCATGTAGTTCACTACTAATTGCTATTGAAATTCCACCAATGATTTCTTCTGTTTTTCACAGATTCACTGAATTATTTCAAAGTGCTTGATAGTTTTGTTAAGAATGTTTTCCTTTTTTTTTTTTTTCCCAGTGAACGTTATTATTTTTAAGAACTCAATTCTGGAGAGTTAAGAACGTTTTAAGTGCTATGGTGGACTTATTAATACATGCTGCCCTACTATTTACCTTAATCTATCTACCTTAGCTTGAAACCCCAAGTCTTCTACAATTTAGCACCAGTTTTCAAAATGAATATTTTACCAAATTCTACAATAGGCCATCCCAAGCAATCTAGGCTGGCCTAGGCACCACCCCCAAGTCTTGCTTTGTGTGTGTTGATCTTTGGACTCTCTGCCATGCTGGTTCCTCACACTGAAAGGAAGATTCCTTCCTGGGTCTGTATCTTCCAGATTCCACCCAGTCTCCTGGAATGTCAGGACAAATGTCTTTCTCTTTCTTGGGAAACCATTCCTGATTACTTACACAGAAGCTGATCTGCTTTCTTTAAATTTCAGAACAGTTGTTGTACCTTCCCTATTAGGTTGCATTATTTCTAAAACTAGAGTATTTCTCTTTATGCCTCAGTTTATTTATAAAGTGTGAGTCAACATTTGATCACAGGGCTTTTGTGTGGTTCAATTCACTCAGCACAGTGTGGTCACATGGTAAGAGCTGGTTGCCATGAAGTTATAGGCTTGTTGAAGGCTGAGGATGATGTCATTATTTCTTGGACTTTACAGCAAATTGTCTAGGACATTGTCCATTGTACTGCAAGTGTTCATGGGTCAATACTCAGTCAAACAAATGTCTACTTAGAACAATAAAGTGTGGGACATCCACTAGCTTTCAGAATATTTTGAATGGAGTTCTGTCCTTGTCTAATTTTAGTTGGTAGCTTAGACCCCTGAGAATGGAGATACAAGGATATGCCTACTCCCAGCATTAGTGAATTTCATGCACCTTGAAAACCAAACATTTTATTTCTTTGTAGAATGTGCGTATCTTGTCAAAAACTCAAGTTCTTAGAAACTCAAGTTCTTAAAACTCTGGGAACAATGTTGAAGGTTTTAGAAGACTTTTATTCTCTAAGAGTGATTATTGGAACTGGAACACCAACATGTAGCCCAATGACACCCTGGCTTGATGACTTGCTTCTAAGAATGGCTAGGATTTGTTTCTTTTAAATAACTCATAACAGTTATGTGTGATGGTAGGAATGAGAACTTCCAGGTTGATAGAAAGAAGGCATGCAGCCCTCAAACCAGATTAAGGCTTATCCTCAGTATCATAGATTCAGGATTAAAAAGACTACTGAAGTTTAGTTACTGCTTTGGACTTTTTGAACTAGTGAACTTTCCAGAATAATTTTCTTTCTATCTCAGGAAATGGATCACAGAATGACTCAGATTTTATCCGGCCTTATTAAATATATCAGGCCTTAGTATTGTGCTACTTTATTAGGAAAGGCAAATACAATGAATTATCTTTCTATTAATAGTGAAAAAGAATGATATGCCTAATATAAAAGAGTTGAATTAAAATGTTATGGTCTAAAAAATATGTTCTGTGTTAAGCTCTTTGCTTTCCTAATTATGTTACACTTGATTTAGTATAATTTTTTTTTTTTGTCCTGAAATCCTAGATACATGTTTCAGGGAAGGTAAAGATGGATTCAGGTATAAAGCAACTTGCCAATAACCTTCTGGAGCTGGTTGAACTATTGATGGATGATCCCGCAAGACGTAGTCATGCACTTATTTTCTATCAAAGATGCCAACCTGTTTGGGGGCTTTTATCTACTGTAGAGGAGACTATAGTGCTTGTGTAATAACACTTCATTTGTCTAGAAGGCACCTAAGTCATAACTTGTCTATTTGCTATGGGGTTTAGTGGTAGTAGAGGAGAGGAGAGAAGGATGTGTTTGGTGAGAGATCCTGGAGACAAGGATATGAATGGTGGTAAAAATTCATTGCTACAGGCATAGGAATTAGTGAAACTATTAAAACAGCAAAGAGTTAAAGCTAAACCATCTGGGGCTATCTAGTTTAGGGGTAGTACAGACTGGAACTGCTATGAGAATCATAGAAGCAGAGACTGGGGGATTTAAATGCTTGTTGAAAATGACAGGGAAACTAACAGCAGACATTTGCTAAAGCTCACATGGAATATTCACTAAGATAAACCACAGTCTGGTCCATAAAACATACCTTAACAAACTTGAAATAATAGAAATCATATAATGCCTTCTCTAGTCCACAATGGAATTAAACTAAAAATCCAACAAAAAGATAGATGGAAAAATCTCAAAATATTCAGAGATTCAACAACACACTTCTAAATAGCAGAGAAGTCAAGGAAGAAATCTTAAGATAATTTTAAAAATTTTGAACCAAATGAAAATAAAAATGCAATTTATCAAAATTTGTGGGATGCAGTGAAAACAGTATTACTTAGAAGGATTGGGAAGGAGGAAATGCAATTATCTTTGTTTGCAGATGATGAGAATGTCCATGTAAAAAATCTGAAATAATAAAAAAAAAATCATAGCAAGATTGCTATATATACTAAGTTAATATATAAAAAGTCAGTCGTTTTCCTGTATATCATCAATGAACAAGTGGAATCAGAAATTACAAACACAATACCATATACATTAGCACTCCCCCAAATAAAATACTTAGGTATAAATCTAACAAAATATGTACAAGATTTTTTTTGAGAAAAATTACAAAACTCTGGTGAAAGACAGCAAATGAACTAAATAAATGGAGAGAGATTCCATGTTCATGGATAGGAAGACTCAATATTGTCAAGACTTAATATTGCCAAGGTCTTCCCAAATTGATCTACACATTCAATGCATTTCCAGTCAAAATCCCAGAAAATTAATTTGTGGATATCAACAAACTGTTGTTAAAGTTTATATGGAGAGGCAAAAGACCCTGAGTAACCAATACTGAAGAAGAAGAACAAAATCAGAGGACAAGCACTATCCAACCTCAAGGTTTATTATATAGCTAGCGTGATCAAGGTGGTGTGATATTGGTGAAAGAATAAACAAGTGGATCAATGGAACATAACAGAAAGCCCAGAAATAAAACCCTGTAAGTGTGTAGTCAACTGATCTTTGGTAGTAGTGCAAAGGCAATACAGAGAAGCAAATATAGTCTTTTCAACAGATGGTTCTGGAAAAACTATATACATTCATATATGCCTCTCCCCACCAAATCTGGACACAGACCTTAAATGGTTCATGAAAATCAATTCAAAATGATTTAGATGTAAATGCAGAATTATAAGACTCCTAGAGGATAATACATGAGAAAACCTAGATGATCTTGGGTATGGCTATGAACTTATACAACACCAAAGACATGATCAATCCATGAAGGGAAGAATTAATAAGCTGGTGTTCATTAAAATTAAAAATTTTTGCTCTGCAAAAGATATTCTCAACAGAATGAGAAGATAAACTATAGATTGGGAGAAAATATTTGCAAAAGAAGCATCTTATCCAGAATATTCGAAGAAATCTTAAACTCAACAATAAGAAAACAAACAGCCTGATTAAAAATGTGCAAAGACCCAAACAAGCCCCTCACCAAAGATGATGTACAGGTGGCTAATAGGTATGAAAAGATGCTCCATATCATGTAGCCAGGGAAATGCAAATGAAAACAGCAATGAGATACCAGTTCACATCTATTAGAATGGCCAAAATCCAAAACGCTGATAACACCAAATGCTGACAAGGATACGAGGCAACAGGAACTCTCATTCTTTGCTGGTGGGAGTGCGAAATGGTATAGCCACTTTGGAAGACAGTTTGGCAGTTTCTTACAAAACCAAACATAGTTTTATCATATGATCCAACAGTTATGTTCCTTGGTGTTTACCCAAATGAATGGAAAACTTTATGTCTAACAAAAACCTGTACACAAATGTTTATAGCAGCTTTATTCATCATTGCCAAAACTTGGAAGCAACCAACAGCACGTAAATATAAACCATAGTACATCCAGCCAATAAAATATTATTCAGCCCTAAAAAAATGAGCTATCAAGCTATGAAAAGGCATGAAGTACTCTTAAATGCATACTACTAAGTGAAAAAAAGCTAATCTAAAAGACTATATGCTGTATGATTCCAACTATATGACACTGTGGAAAAGGCAGAACTCTAAAGATGGTAAAAAGATCATTAGTTGTCAAGAGTCATGTCAAGGGTTGGAGGGAGAGATAAATAGGCAGAGCACAGGGAATTTTTAGGTGAGTGAAACTATTTTGCATGATACTACATTGGTGGATATGTGTCGTTATACCTCATACAGTTGTCAAAACTAGAATGTACAATACCAAGAGTGAAACCTAATGTAAATTATGGACTTTGGGTGATAATGCTGAGTCAGCATAGGTCCACCAGTTGTAACAAGTGTACAACTCTGGTGCAGGATGTTGATAATTGGGGAGATTGTGAATGTGTGGGGTCAGGGGATTGTATGAGAACTCTGTACTTTCCACTCAATTTTGCTATGAACCTAAAACTGTGCTAAAAAATAAAGGTTATTAGTTAAAGAAAAGGATGAGAAAACTATTTTTGAGAAGTCCAATGATTGATTGAAGACGAGAAAACTCATCTGGGGATAAAACAGTATCAGAATCCTGTTCACCTCAGACTGAATCCAAGTTTCCTACAAAACAATGAAAACAAAAAAAGGTTGCTTTATAACCCATTGCCTGTGAGTTCAGGAAAGCCTATGGTACATTTTAGAAAGAATACCACTGTGATGGCTGAGGGAGAGAATTATTGTTATTCTTAAGACTGGTTTTCTGGAAATTCACTTACATGGACTAACTCATAACTGATTAGGAGGTGTGTGTGTGTGTGTGTGTGTGTGTGTGTGTGCGCGCACGCGTGAGAGAGAGAGAGAGCGAGCATGTATACTTGTGTATATGTGTGTGTATATGGGGAGAGAGGGTTGTTGCATTTGTTAGTTAAAATGTTAGTTACAATGGACTGGAAACACTACCACCATATCATGCAACATTCAGAGGAGCCTTCTTTCTTTTGGAAAAGGAAAAAAACAAGTAGAGGAGAATCATGGAATAACAAACCACATGTTTTGTTGATGTCTGTTGTAAAATACTGGAAAATAAGATGGAAGAAAAGTCTTCCAGTGTGGTTGTTCAGGTCACAGAAAT
This sequence comes from Enhydra lutris kenyoni, assembly GCF_002288905.1. Classification (NCBI taxonomy): domain Eukaryota; kingdom Metazoa; phylum Chordata; class Mammalia; order Carnivora; family Mustelidae; genus Enhydra; species Enhydra lutris. The sequence goes on from NW_019154127.1 coordinate 8,260,109, forward strand.
TTCTTATATATTCACTAATGCCCCCTATGGACATGGCCAGTGGACTGGGCAAGCTATAGACCAGGTAATCTGATCTGGCCTGATTTGCACGCTGTGGGCATGACTCAGATTTGAACACTACAATACTCTCTCCAAAAACAAGCTATCATCTTGAGCAAAATTTCCATGTCCAATTTCTCTGAGGTTGGCGTCTAGGGGGATTGATGCAGAGTTGTTCCTGGTTAGCAGAGCTTACTCCTACCTGGGTTTATAGGTTCAGACCGAACCGAACTCTGAAAGTTTCAGTGCTAAATTCTACTTAATCTTTCAAGCCAATTTAAAGGAGTCTGTTCTCAGGTTCAAAGGCAGATGGAAAATAACAAGTTCATGGAGAAATGGTATTCTGGAGACTTTGCATCCTGGGGGCAAACATGAACATTTGAAATCAGGTTTTCTAAAAAGAATTTCTTTCTTTTTTTTTTCCTAAAAATATTTCTAAGTAAAAATTTTAAATTGCTTTTCTTTATACTTGGGCTTATTACTAAAACACTGTTTAGCCAGAGCTTATTTAATGATTAATAAAATGGCAGCACTTCCTTATTTGTTACACCAGATAATGGGAAATTTAGTTTTGGAGTCTCTCTCTCTCTTAAAGACAGACATGATTTGGGTGTGGGGGTGTATGTAGGATAGGGATGATGGCTTAAAGAATAGCTTTTTAAGGAGCAGTTTGGGCACCAAGTGCATACTATTCTAGGAAGAAGAGATAGCAATAGCCTACTCCTGGCCACTGAATGAGTACCTGTTTGCCTGGGCGCTACCCTGTATCTTCTAGGATTCCATGAAGGCTGTCTGCAGGTGGACCAGCCTTTGGGAACTCCAGCCCCTTGGGACCTCTGCCAGCTCTCCTCAGAGACTCCATATAGAGGTCTATGCTGATAAGCTGCATGTTGCCATGGCAGCAGCCATGCAGGCCTGGGTAACCAGGCACCACATGGGTACTTGGTTTTTCCCCAGAGCACAGTCTGTGCAGACAGTGGGGGAGGAAAGACCACTTTGCCAACATAGGCATATATTTAGGTAATCATTTCAGAGTTCTGTACACGTGTGGGAGTTCACTGTTGTTCCTGTATAACTCTCATTTTAGAAGCTGATCCACTGGGCTGAATAAGGATATTCAGGATCGTCTTTGGCAAGCTGGATAGCCTAACTGCATATTGCAGGAGACAAGAAGATTCCCCTGGAAAAGTCCAGCTGTCCATTTGGCACAGATCTCACTTTACACTCTCCTCAATAATGGGCTGATGTCATAATGCCCAACCATCACTCATGGGGTCTCAAGATGTATATGGGGACAGAAATGAAAAATTCTACCTTTTTGGTCTCAGGTGGTCAGACTGTAAACATTACATGCTCAGTTAAAATTGATGGCGGACAATTAGGTGGTAAGAGACGGCACTGACCTCAATAGTGGGTTCTTGGCTACCACTCCAGAAGGGAGTGGAAACTCAGAGGAAGAAGACTGGAAAGATGTCTTTTGGTGGTGAGCCAAGGGAGGAATTCAGAAAGAGGAGCTGGGTAGAATTCTTGGATGATGACCTGTGGTGACATGACAAACCTGTGGGCACCTGGGGACAACATAAGTTGTATCTCCATGTGTTACAATCCTGGGGAGTTCCTTGCAAATAAAGGGGAGACTCTTGACAATGTTGTCCTTGTTTAAGAGAGGGTATGTGAAATTTCTTGGCCAGGGCAACATTTGGATTGGTCCAGGGGTAGGTTTGAACAAAGTAGACCCTCTTACTTAAAAAAAAGGAATAGGGGCAGACCATCTGGGGTGATGGTTGGGATCGCCTGATGAAACAATTGAGTTTGTGCTCACAGCATCATGATATTAAAAAGTGAGAATTTCACGAAGTTGAAGAATTAGATATGTAAAGTGAAAAAAATCACCCAGGTAATCACCATGGGAAACAGAGAACTTTCTTTGGACTCCGTACACTTATTCCATTTATACAGTAGTATTGTTTGGTTTTGACTTTGGTATGGGAGGGGCACCCCTGTGCAGAGGGGATTCAGAAGGTCTTATTTCAGTTCTTCTAGGGAGAGTTGTCACCCCTGATCCAGGTGTGTGCTCTGTAGGGTCAAGGATGTTGGCCAAGCTCAAAAGATAGAGTCCCTTTGTCTTCTGAGGAAGAGTGTCCTTTTCTATGTGAGTAGGAAGCAGACCTGGAGGGAGAGGCTCATCCAGAAAGCCTGTAGCAGGTGGGCACACCAAACTGAACCAAGGGAGGGTTGCTCACACCCACTTCCATTTGCAATAATGGTGAGAGATGATGCCAGAAAAGGCACCAACTGGATCTGAGAACAGTGTTCCATCTCCTTCTCTAAGAATAGTGGCCATGGAGCCAGAGGCTCTGATCATGCCCAGCAGATGGAAGCTCAGCTCTCTGTGCTCTAGTCAATCCCTTCTGTAGCTGTGTTTAGTGCTGATAGACCCAGCATTGATATACTCCATAAGGCATTCAGCCTGGACTGGGGTTTTAGTAACCACAGAGATCTGAACTTGGGATCCTACCATTTCTTGCTCCTTTGGATGGATATTTTATGATTTCTATCAGAATTTTAGAAGTAATAATGCATTGCATTTTTATTTCACTAGTGCCTGTTGGTAGTGGATATTTATACTGCCTGAGAAAAACAGCCCTCCATATTCTTATAAAGATTGGCTGGCTGATATCAAAGCATTTATGATCAGTGTTAATACAATGAGTACACAGTCTTAATCTTGAAATGGTCAATTACCCTTTGATCATAGGAACATTTCATCCTCTGAAATCAAGATCTGTTGCCTATGTGGTCCCAATGCTCTGGCCAACCACAGAGCACATTAGGATTCACGAGTAGGGGGTAGTATCTAAAATTAACTTTATAAAAGCCATTTTCTTTGGTGATAAATCTTCATCACTTAATCATGTTGACCCATCTCACTGAGCTATTTTTGCATTTCTCAAAGCATTTTGTCCTTGTTTCCTTCTTAGGACTCTCCTATTTGAATTAGGTGGATGATCAAGCTTTCTTTTACCAAGGCAATGAGGCCAAGTAAAAGTTTGACTCCTTTTACATTTATTTCACTTTTATAGTGTTGAACTTTGAAATTTCTTTTTTTTCCCTCTCACTTAGCTATTATGCTGCTCCATGAAGTTGCCAGGGTCATGAGCTTTTTGCATCATCTATACTGCAAATATTATTACTATTAAGATTTAGACACAGGACCAAATTTATCTCAGTTTCCATCATTTATCATTCAGTAGTAAATCACAATGATCTGCGACAGAATTTTTCCCCCACCTAATTTCCAGGAAAGCACTCATAAGAGAACCTGATATATATTTTTTCCAATAGAACTAAAGAGATAAAGAACCTCCCTTGTCTGACCTATGTCTGGTGCTGGAAACACTTTCTTGGAACACCAGTGAGGTCAGCTTAGTGATATTAAAGAATGTCCCTTAATATTGTCTAAAACCTCCATTGTCTGGATTTCTTGGGTTAAATATTTCTGTAATTACCAATCTTTATCTCATGCTTCAGATTCAGAAGTGAGAGACAATCTGGCAGCCCTTTACTACTCTGTTTCTCCCTGAGCTCTTTTCAAAGAACTTCTTGGTTTTTCCAGGAGAAGCATTTAGTTCTTAATTCTCATGTTAAACTTTTGGCCAAGCTGCTGGAGAGAGCCAGAGCTAGGACAGCTGGATATGAGCCATCGGTTCATCTTTATCACGTTGATCCACTGCAGGCTAGAGAGAACTAGCAAGAAAACCCACGTACAGCTCCATAGTCCAAGGGGGCATAAGAGAGAAGACAATTTAGGGAGGTCAAGCTGGATTGATGTGTAGCAACCACTGAAAATCCAGTTCACCCCACTGGTTGGAGACATGTGTCTCAACTATGTACTTATTTAAACACCTATAGGTTCTAACGACGCAGTGTTTGAGTCACTGGACTGGGGATTCCCATTTCTTCTTTTGTTCATTAAGGAGTTGTGTTACTTTATCACTTTCTGAGTTGCCTGCTCAATCTTGGCTGGTTATTATTAGCACTTGGGGGCATGGTTATGAAAAAGAAGGAGACTTCCTTTGATACCTGACTGTATGACTGTGATATTTTTTCTTGGAACAGATCTGTGAGCGACTGCAATGCATTTATATTGGAACAGACTGTCATCATTCTACGATGTCCGCAGTACAACATTCAATAATTAGTACCACTTAATACATGAACAGTACTTAATAGCCTAGTATAGGAGTTAGCAAACTTTTCCTATAAATGGCCAGATAGTGATATTTCAGTCTTCTGGCCATATGGTCTCTGTCTTAAATACTCAACTCTGCTAGTGTAGTGGGAAAGCAGCCATAGACAATACATGAATGGGTGTGGCTGTATTCTGATAAAATTTTATTTATGGGCACTGGAATTGGAATTTCACATACTTTTCACATGTCAAAAAATATTCTTTTGTCTTTTTCCCCCAACTGCTTAAAAATGTAAAAGTGGTATAAAAACCACTTTTTTTTACATTTTACCAATGTAAAAGTGGTATAAAAACAGGCAGTGGGCTGGAGTCTGAGTAGATTTGGTTTGCCAACCCTTTCTGTAGTAAATAGAGACCATGGCTTAAGATTTGGCCCTGGATTTGAGACTGGGATCTATTATTACTAGACTTGTAACCTTGGGGAAGTTACTCAGTTTTCCCAAACCCTAGTTTTCTTTTTATAAAATGTAAATTATAATACACAAACTCTCATGGTAGATAAGAATTAAATGACATAATTTATGCAAGTGCCCTGAATGTTCCCAAACACTGCACAATGTAGAATGTAATATTGTTGTTAATGTATTGTGTACTGATACTGTGCTTTGTCAAAATTTCTTCATAGCCTTACAGGCTTTTGACTTCTAGATGACTGCATCAGAAATTCTCCGAGACATTAACTGCAGAAATATTAGGAAGAGGTATGTATTACTCCATTTTAAATGAAGGGATTACATTTCCTTAAACAGGTTGACCATAAAATCTAAAAATAAGATAATATGATTTTACTATATTGTAATACAATATCAATGAATCATCTATTATGCATATAGTGACTATGTTTTCAACTTTGTAGCCATCCATTGAGAGGAAATCATAGAAGATACTGTTTCCCATTTATGTAGGGTGTTTAATTTCCAACTACCCTTTTGACTTTTCTGACTCACATAGAGTAGTATCCAAGTAAAGGAAAGAAAGACTGAAAACTAGTCCAGACTACTAGCAAGCTATCTTGGAGATGACTATGAATATTTTGATTCTTTTTATAATCTTGAATTACTCAGCTAATCAAATGACTTCACATTCTTTGGGTGAGTTCAAGTAGTTTTCTAATGGCATTTTTATAATCTCTCTGTCCACCAGCTCCCACCTTTCTAAACAGATTCTGAACATCCCAAACACATTGGCTTAAATCTAAATTAAAAAGCAAAGGGGAAAAAGTAAGAAACCTGAAATGTAAGAAAATGTAGGGAGGGAAAGCATAAGGATGTTGCTCTTGAAACTTCAAAATTTAGGCTTTTGAATGAAGTCGTAAATAATTTTTTAATCAGAGTACAGTGAGAAATAGACATTTCAGAGCCCTAGTTTGGTTAAACCTGCAAGAGAAAATTGTGCTTAAGAAATAGGTTGACATTTTTAGAGACAACAGCTGGATTGTTGTTAGAGAACATAAGATAATGAACTAAGTCAATGGACCTGGCACTGGGGAACTACGAACAGCACAAAAGAAAGAGACAGACAGTGGAAGGGAGTGGGGGAAGAGGGAGTTCCTTCTCATGGACATGGAGTGGCTGTATGTTGGGTGAACAGGCTGGAATGCCATGTTATGAGGAAATGGATAAGCAAAGACCTAGCAGTACAGTGATTGTAAATATGTTAATTCAAAAGAGTATCATTTGCCAAGGGAACAGCCAAAAACATAAATAATTTTATTAGTTACATAAAGTTGACTCATAAACAAATTGGTTTTCCAGTTGGAAAGCATATTGGGGTGAATGGCAGTGAGAATCTGAGGGTCTCATCAGCCCTTGGGGAGGTCGTGCTTCCAGCTGAGTCTGCCCTTTTCTCCAGATTGGGGTCAACTGTGGCAAACCGTAACCCTATGGTTCAAAATTCTTATCTGGCTATCAGATCCCACCATGCTTTTATGGAAGGTGACTCAAACACACCAAACTAACAGATCAAAATATCAAGTTGAGAGTGATCCTCATTAGTTATGGATATTGTTGCATTCCAATAGGCTGACTTATTTTCATAGCACTTGATTTCCTAACAAAGTGACTGTGTGAATGGGAACTCGATAGGATGGAATAGAACGAGTAGAAATTGTGGGCTCGTCTTTGTTGTACAGTCTTAATGAAAAACACCATTCAATACTTGCTGCTTAGAAAATTCAGTCTTAATGAGCTTCTTTCAATTCCAAATTTTAACAGTTGACACAAAATACACTGTTAAACTGTGTTATCAATAATTGTAGAAAAATAGACATGTTTGATAGGGACATTCTAGTAAAAGATTCTTCTGGAGCATCCTTGTTTAAAGATTCAGAGGCTCACATTACAAAAACGAGATTTGGTTCATGTTCTGTCTCCAACTACATTGACGCCAAAGACAATGAGAAATAGGGCGAGACCTCACCCCCGGGTGCCCTGTCACAGATAGAGAACTAACACGTGTGCATGACCGAAGGGTTGTCAAGGCTCTTTGTTTAGTTGTGCTAGAGGGCCCCAAACTACTATTCCAACCAGCCAACAGGATGTGTGTTGTCCTTTGAGCCTTAGTAATGGATTTAAAAAAGGCCCACTGAGTCGCCAAGAGCTAAATTAGCAGACTTTTTGCAGCCCATGCTTCATCTTTCTTTATGCTACCATGCTTTGCCCTGCAAGTCTGGGGATGTTGCAGGGTTAGCACCCCCAAGTCAAGGGCGCCTTTCATAAGGCTACAGCGAGGTAAGGCCACAGTACCTCCCCACAGCCTGGCAGGAAGTGTATGGGGCTCCCTCTTCCTCCTCGACTACAACCTCCTCCTTGGATTGTGTGGAATGAATAAATGATTCAACAGATATTCAATGCAAAATGTGAAATGTTGGCAAACAGGAAAGGGCTATGGCCAACAGTTTCATTTCCAGTTAAGTCCAAGTGCCAAGAAGCAGGTGTCCTGATGTGAGGTCTCAGAAGTGGGAGAAGAGAGACCCCCTGTGTTAAACTGAGGAGTCACATTCCTTACATCTGGGGCATGCTTTTTAGTAGATAAGATCCCCAACATACAAAGAAGGCCTGCGCGATCTGGTCAAGGAAGTCAAGGGCAACAGGGAGTGAGTGATAGCTAGTTTGAGTTCTTCGACCTTCATGGCACAAAGCCTCAAACTGAGCACAGCCGTAGCAGCTGAAAAGGAACTTGAGTTTGGTCGATGAATATTTATGATGGGCGACTGTTTTAGGGAACAAATAGTTTAAAATTGTGAAATTAATGTGAAAGATCTGTTACAGTGCAAAATTTCCACCTGCCCTTGAGATTTTGTCTGACATTCTCTTCCATTTATCTTTTTATTTGAATTTTTTTCATCTTGAATTTAGAGTTTTAGTACAAAATGCCTTCTTTCCTTCTCTTTCTCTCTTAATCTCTCTCTCTCCTTTTATCTTTGCAGATTAAAATGAATTAAGGCCGCAGTTTTTTGCTTGTTTTCTTCTGATTGGGAGACATTTTGGATTTGATTTTCCACCCGTGGCACTCTCTAGAAAGATTTCATAGTCACCTAGATTGTTGATCTAATCTTTACTACTGAACTCTGGTCATTTCATAATAATAGAAGAATAAGAATAGTAATAAATACAAATGCAGGAAATGCTGATGGATAAGCTGGCAGGGACAGGAAGAGAGCCAGATGGATTCAAAGTTTGTAAGGTGAATGATTACAATACATGTCTCCTACCACATGCCTTCATGAATGTCATGGCTTTAGACCCAAACCATCTTCTGCTAAATTACCATGTCTCATTTTTTAAAGTCTGTAGTTTCTTACGATTACAGAGTGGAACAGCTGGAGAATCCATGGTTTTGTAGAAGAGTTTCCCAAACTCTTGTACTGCAAAGGGTAGCAGCTCATGGGAAAAGCATAAACACATCATTGGTGACATGCCAGAGGGTGTCCTCCCCCTGGAATATCCCCCCAGGCTAAGCAGTGAGGCTCCTCTTACCAAAAAGGAGACCTCAGTTTTGTAAACATTTCACAGTATATCAGCATAATGGTGGTGGGTTTTGCCATGTACTAGACCACCTAGCTTCCCCCAGACCTATGGCTTATTAGATTCAATGAAGGAATCAGCAAGGGAGCAGTGAGGTACCCAAACACTACCAGTCTGGGACATGGAACGAAGGCCATGCACTAAGGGCCAGGGTCAATGGGACCAAAGAAATTAAGGAAGCAAAGACATCAGAACAGAAATGCCTACTATACACTGGGAATCTTTTTTTTTTTTTTTTTTGCATCTTATTTCTAAAGTTATATATCTAAACCTACAATAATTATACATTTATGTACATTATTTGGAAGTTCTACAGTACTTTTGTACATGCTGGGCTTTATTACTAACTGCGAAAAGAAAGTAATTACATAAGGCATATATATGTACAGTGTTTTGTCTTTACCTGACCTGGGTCCTATAACTGCAATGCCGGTATGGGTCAAGCACCTCACCCTGTAGATGAAATTTATTTGAATCTATAAAACTGAGGGTTATATGCTATGTCTCACTGCATGAATAATAGGCACCAGAGACCTAACTTGTCATATCCCAGGTAAAATCTTTGACACACTCTTTGAGTGATCTGGTATTGTACAAGACATGCAGGTAAGTAGCTTAAATCCTTAGGAGTCAGATGTGTTGTATTTCGGGAAGAGAGCAAGCTTGGGCCACAAATGAGGGCATGTTGCACCTTAACCAAATCCATGTCTACCTTATCAATCTGAATAACTGAGAGAGGGCAGGTAGATATTTTACACCTTGAAGATTTGCTTTCTGATAATGTCAAAATTAAATATAAATAAATAAACAACCAAGTAAGAGAGACAAAAAAGAAAGAGAATGAGAGACAAGAAAAGGTTGTGCGAGGGGAGAGGAGAAGGAGCTGCCCAGCTAGGAGACTAAACTTTGGATTCGTTCTCTAGGTTTGCCACATCACCATTCCTTTCTGTTTGTTCCTCGAGGTTCTTTTCTTCTTCTTCAGTCTCCAGTTCTGCATGTTGGTTGAGTTTGCTGGACACAGACCAACTCAGGGGCAGCTCCGCCCTGCTGGCTAGCTCAGCCAGCTCTTTGGCACTGAGGGATGGGGTGCTGGTCTCATAGGTCTCATGGAAACTGTTGTAGTCGACCTCATAGAACCCGTCTTCCAGCGTCAGGACAGGTGTGAACCGGTAACCCCACAGGATCTCACTCGTGATGTAGGAACTCCGAGCCTGGCATGTCATCCCTGCACAGAAGGGAACAGACAGAGGCTTTAGTATGTGTGAGTGTGGGCTTTCCATCAGCAAGGGGACTCAGTGAGCTGGGCGTGGCTGCTGGGCGCAGCTGGTCAGACTGCACCTTGCAAAATGAGGGGGCGTCATTCCCGTTGCAGACATACACTAACACACACAGGAGTGTGTGGTGGAGCTTCCCCGCCTTCCGGGGGTCGTCCCAGGGGGCAACTTGAGTTCTGGCTCACATGAAATCCCACTTGCCTGCAAGGCCATGCACACACACAGGAAGGCGTGTGTGCACATGCACATGGGTACACACTCACGTGATTGTGCCTTGTCCACTCTTTGCCCCGGGAGAAACCATGACCCTGGCATCCGATTGTTTTTAGAGGCTTTGCCTGAGTCCTACTGAGACTTGACCATTCTGGCCACAGACTTAGGATGAAATTGGTTTATGGATCTACAGCTAGAATGGCTTTAAGCTGAATGCCATGGGTTACTTTTACTGTCCCACCAGCATGCCATGCAGTCCACGAATGCGGCCCCCAGATGAAGTTGGAAGGTATGTCCACCTGATTCACATTTTCCCCAGGCTCAGTGGAGATAGTTATTTAGACTGTGCAGTGATATAATACTTTAGTCTTTCCCCCTTCTTCTTAAAGACAAGAAGCCCTTTCCTAATTTGCACAGAAATGCCATGTGAGCTACTGGAGCCCAGGAGTCAGGAGCAGCTTTATTTTAATATGAAATGATAGAATGAGGGAAATTCCACCCATGTCCTTAGAGAAGAAAACTAGGTAACTGGCTTGGCATAAAATCTGGGGAATGCACTGGTGCACTGCTCAAAGGGCTCTCTTACAAAACTTCTCAGGATGAGGAAGCATCCACTAACTAGTTCCTACAGGGACGACTTCCCCCTTAGCTAGGCATGTCCAGGATCTAGGACCCACAGTGCTTTCAAGGACCTACGAAAATTCTTTTAAAATCAGAAAAAAAAGATAAACTCTTAGGTAGAAGAAAATGTTAATATAGTCATCTTTATACTAATTTGATTGTAAAATGTAATATAATTAAACCATTTTTGGGGTCCATAAAGGTAAAACTCTCCAGGACTCACAAAAGTCATCCTGTGGGCCCTGTTCATTCATTCAAGAAAACAGCCAGGCAGGCAGTGTGTCATTCACTGGGACAGCCGGTAAGGTGTAGTGGGCACTGCTTTGTGCTGAATGCAGGAAGAGTGGGGGGAAGAGGACACATGTGGGTGTTTATACACAGAGTTTCAGAGTCATGGAATGTGCTCAGAGCATTGCACTTGCTCCTTGTGACCAGAAGAAGAAACTGGGGTGCCAGGGACCTAAGCAATTTACCCCATTCAGCTGTCAGAGCTGGAGTCAGCATTGCCCTCACTCCATCCCTGTGCTTTTCTTCTTCTTTTTTTTAAAATTTAATTTTATTTTTTTCAGTGTTCCAAGATTCATTGTTTATGCACCACCCCCAGTGCTCCATGCACTACGTGTCCTCCTTAATACCCACCACCAGGCTCACCCAACCCCCAACCCACCTCCCCTGCAAAACCCTCAGTTTGTTTCTCAGAGTCCACAGTCTTTCATGGTTCGCCTCCTCCTCTGATTTCCCCCAACTCACTTCTCCTTTCCTCTCCCAATGTCCTCCGTGTTATTCCTTATGTTCCACAAGTAAGTGAAACCACATGATAATTGACTCTCTCTGCTTGACTTAGCATAATCTCCTCCAGTCCCCTCCATGTTGATACAAAAGTTGGGTATTTATGCCCATGTTCATCTTCTTGCCTTATCTTGAATAGCCTTCTTGGGGTCCTGAGTGGGGTTCTGCTCATCTGTGAAGAGCTAACTAATTTGTCATCTCCTTTCTGGAGCACTCTGTTACTGACCAGTCCCTAGCTGGAACTGTTGAGCCCAGGGTCCTCCAACACTCCAGGGACACCTTATACCATCAGTTGAAATGACCTGTAAGTGTGTGTTTGCCTTGTTCAGTTGTGATCACACTGGGGCTCGTTGGTCTTGTTTATTTCCATGTTCCTAGCCTTTATCTCAGCGCTTCAACATTGTAGCTTCCCAGTAAATATTCATTGTCAAGTGAAAAAACTCAACTTAGGGACACTACAGAGAAGCAGCTTAATTAAAATTGTTGATTAGAAATGTCTGAGATGTATTATTAAATAGAAAGATGGCTTGTGAGTCCTTAAGAAAGTGGGAGGTTTCTGCTTCCAGCATTATGCTGTTCTATCTGTGAAGGACCCTCAGCTAAAATACAAACTAGGTGCTGGAAAATTAAAAAACTTAATTTAACCAAAAGTAATTTCAATTAAAAAAGTAAGGGATAGGACTTTTGGTTCTGGTGAAGATGGAATAAATACAGGGTTTCTCTCCTGTTGATTACAAACAACTAACTCCTCTAGACGAAACCTTTTACAGGAAGACTCTGGAAAGTAATACTGGCACGATGATGGGGAGGGGTACCGAATGTGAAGATTGACTTCTCAGGGAGTACATTTGTTGTTTTTCCATTTTCCTTTTCCATCATCTGATTTTAACCTGAGAGAGAACCCAACACAGAACTGAGCAGTAGGTGCTGACAACAGTCTTGGGGAGAAACCCCGTCCTTCTGACCAGAGCACTGGGACAAGGTGCCCCTCTGAGTCGGAAGATGAGAGACAGAGTCCCCTTCAGGTACCCCATCCCCCAGGGCTGCCCCATGGGGAACTACTCCACATGTAACATAGTACAGGCCCCCCAATTTTTCTGGCCAGAGGACTGGGAAAGGGGATTGTGGACAAAGTTTGTGGTGGTGTTTTTCTCATTTCTCACTGCTTTACTCTGAGAGTAACCTGAGTGTGTGCAACCACACAGAGCCCAAGCAGGCTAGCATTCAGAGGGAAATGCTGTCTTTCTAGATGGGAGACGGAGCAGTAGGGGTCTGGGAGCTGAAAAAAGGTAGGGAATCCTACAGAGGACAGAAGTGGGGAAAAGAATTCTGTGCAGGAGCTCATGCAAGTCCTGAGCTTTGCATGCACAGGGCAGAAAGCAAAAAGAAAAGATGAATTTTAGAAATTACTGCATAATATTCATATATACATAATATACAATATAATATACATAATATACAATCACATTTGAAACAGCTACCATCAAAGAAGAAACCCTACTGAAATTCAGCAATACTTGATACTGAATGGTATTGAAATTCTGAATGTCATAATTATGGGATACATGGAAAGTGAGAAAAATGTATAGGTCTAAATTCTTACATTAGAAAAGAAGGAAGTCTGAAAATGAATGTGCAGAATATCCAACTTAAAGTGGAAAAAGAAAAACAGGGTGTAGAGATGCTGAATCGCTACCTTGCTCACCTGAAACTATTGTGACATTGTGTGTCGGCAGGAGCCCATGGGGCATAGGCAATAAAGATCAGTGGATACATTAATAAAACAGAAAACAAATGAAAAACAGGATCGATAAAGGCAAACATTGTTTTTTTGAAAAGTCTAACAAAAGAGACACAGCTTTGGTGAGATTGGTCCAAGTTACATCCCTGGGGAATCTGTCCTCACAGTCTCAAAAGAAAGGAGAAGATGTTGAGTGATGCAGAGGTCATGCAGAGGTCTTCTGGAGCGATCTCAGGTCCAGGCATACCTTCGACTTTGTGTTTGGGAAGGCAATGCTTGGTTTGCATAGCAGTGTTGTCTGGTCTAAGAGATTTCCCCAAAGCCCAAAGCTGTGTGTGTGTGTGTGTGTGTGTGTGTGTGTGTGTGTGCGCGCACGTGTGTGTGTGTGCATGTGTGTGTGTGTGTACCCTTTACAAACTATTTCATTTCATAATTTCTCCACTGAGAGCTTCTTTGTTTGGAACTCTGGTTACTCTAAGAGTTTAACCCACAGGGAAGTGAATAGAAACGACCCATCTTTTAGGTGGCCATTTCGATCTTTGAGTCAGACTATGCAAGAGTAAAGGAGTGGAGGGGAGGGAGGGCATGTTATCAGTGGTGGATGCAAAGCCCAGTCCATTTAGAAGCCACGGAACCAAACTGTAGCATAGCTAAGAAATCCGTCGTAGCGACTGAGCCAACATAAGGTGGGACCCAGCAAGATGAGGATTTAACAGGCAAAGCCCTGCTTTTAGATTCCCAGCAGCAAATTATAATGGGAAGGATTTTGCGCAGGATACCGCCCTCGGGACAGAGCCCCCTGCTGAAAACCAGAGGTATTCACTCTGTAAACAGATAATGCATCAAAACTGCTTGGAGAACATGATTCCAGTAAAACAGGATGGATATAAACCACCATCACCACCTTTGAATACTATAAAATTAATCAGTATAGATTGTCAATATTCTGAAACAAAGAACTGACTGTAGATACTTTGGGTTTTTATTTTAGAACCTAAGTGATGGGATGTTTCTCTTTTCTCCTTGCTCTTCTCGGTAAGAACTGCACTGAATTAGCACAGTAATAAAGTGTTCTGCACTTGTGTTTGTAAGTGTTTGTGTGGGAGAAGAATGTTGGTAATTTACCAAGCCCACTGTCAAAAAGAAGCAGTATAGTATAATTTCTGCCATAGTATAATAATAATTTTAGTTCAGTAGGTTAAGCCAACTGCTGATTATTAAACAACAGTGAGCCCTGCCTTACACTCAAGCTGAAAGTCCCTTCAATAAACAGTTGTACTTCTTCTGTTACCCAAATATTGGAGGGGCAGTGAGGTTCACCTCCAGCTATGCAAAAATAAATGGAAGTATGCATTTTCTTAATGTCTAAAAGAAGACATTCTATGTGTGTGCTCCTAATGCTACTCTCACTGAAGTAGTTGATAAAATTCACAGATTAAGTATTGAATTAAATAATAAATGCTATTTATTGAGTGTTTATTGCCTGCCCGGCACAACATGCCTTATGTGCACCCACTGTTCAATCCATACAGCAGCCCTGCTATGATGTGCACCTTGCCTATGAGTGAACTGGGGCAAAGAAAGGTTAAGTAACCTTCCTGGAAAACGTGGTGTTATGGACTGAATTGTGTGCCCCTAAAATTCATATGTTGGAGCCCTAACCCCCCAATGTGTGACTGTATTCGGACTTTAGGGACTTCAGAGGTGTAATTAAGGCTAAATGAAGTCATAAGGGTAGAGCCCTAATCCAATAGGACTGGTGTTCGGATAAGAGGAAGAGACACCAGCGAGCTTTCTCTCCTGCAGATACACACAGAAAAGGCCACGCCAGGATGCCACAAGAAGGTGGCTGTGTACAAGCCAGGATGAAAGACCCTCTTAAGGTATCCTCCTTTTATTCCATAAAACTCACTTTCCTTTTAAAGTCACCCGAGCTGCTTCTGGAAGGGAGGAGAGTGATGGTAGCAGATTCTCTCATAGGATCTGAATAAATCATTTCTAAAAAGAACTCCCCAGGTGCTGCTGCACTTTTGACACTATCCACCACAAACTTGTGAGGTAAAATTAAAAATTTCTTTGCACTTCTTCTTCATCTTAGAATATTCCCACCAAAGTAGTATGATCAAAGTACTGTGTTCAGAAGTTACTTGAATTCTTTCTTTTTTCTATGTGGCTATGTCATCTATTTTAGGTCTAGTTAGGTTCATTTGTTTCTGTATTTCTTTCTTTCTAGGATTTGTTTTGGTTGTCCTTTAAAAATTTTTTAAACTATTTGAATGAAGTGTGTCAGGGCGCCTGGGTGGCTCAGTGGGTTAAGCCTCTGCCTTCGGCTCATGTCATGATCTCAGGGTCCTGGGATCGAGCCCCGCATCCGGCTCTTTGCTCGGCAGGGAGCCTGCCTCCCCCTCCCTCTCTGCCTGCCTCTCTGCCTCATTGCGATCTCTGTCAAATAAATAAAATCTTAAAAAAAGATAAATGAAGTGTGTCTGGTTGGTGGCCTGGGGCTGGTCCCCAAGTGAGTGCGTGTGGATGTGTGTATATGTGCATATGAGTGCATTGTGCATGTATGTTATTGTGTATGCACAAGCGTTTTTGTGTTTGTGCGAGCTACCCTCGTGTGTGTGCAAGTGTGTGTGCTCTTGAGTGTATGCAGGAGTGTATGTGGACAGTGTGGAGTGTATGGACAGTATGTGGACACTGGCACTGGCAGGACCAGTGGGGAGAAGAACCCAGCAGTTCCTGATCCAGGAGCTTGGTGAGCCCTTGGAACCCTGCAGTGAGGCCACGTGACACCCCAAAGCCCTTGTGGGGAGAGCCAGGAGGCAGGATGAACATGTGCCACACCCCCCTCACCAATGCCAAAACCATAGTAACCCATTCCAATTCAGATGGCTCTTAGGGTTGGAGAGGGGAACTTTTTGAGTGGCCGTTTAGATCTGAATCAACCACATTGAAAGCTGGAAGTGACTAAGTTACCTTTAATTGGAAAAGTGTGTTTTTTTTCTACTTGGAAACAGGGAGCTTAAGAGCAGAGTTAATTTC
The DNA here is from genome assembly GCF_002288905.1 of Enhydra lutris kenyoni. Lineage (NCBI taxonomy): Eukaryota > Metazoa > Chordata > Mammalia > Carnivora > Mustelidae > Enhydra > Enhydra lutris. Next base: position 8,276,105 of record NW_019154127.1, read on the forward strand.
AGTAGCAGAGAAACAAAGTCAATTCTATTTCTACTTATCTGAGTATCATGTCTATAAATTATCTTTCATCGAACATAGTTTTAAAAAGTTGGCTTAAAATTCTTAGAACTTATCCTTCCGCAATAAAACAGAAAATGACGTTTATAATGAAAATGGCTTCATCCTGGAACAAAAAAAGCAGAGTCTGTGACCCTGAGAGTGCCCTCTGGAGGGTTTATAAGGCTCATGTGATTCTGTTACTCTTTGCATCATTGAACATAAACATCTCATTTCAACTGACTTTAAGATTCTAGTGAAAAACTCAGACCTTTAAGTCTTGAGTTTGATAATTAAAACAACACAGAGATGCGGATGGGATTCAGTGTTAGTAAGAGACTTAGGATCTTTCTGATGAGTAAAGGACATCCAGATGGGCCATTCTGATGGACCGATGGGTTCTTGTCTCAGTGTGTTAATTCACTGGTGTTAAAAGTAAGTTTGTGTTTTTGAGAAGACTAAAACTTCCATGAACCACTGACTACACGCTTGGTGGGGCCATCAAGAGTTAAACATAGTTGAGGCAAACCCTAGATGATGATCTCATCCTACTTACTAGCCCTTCACAGAACCAAAACCTCAGGTGGGGCTACTACTACTACAAGGTAACTGATTAGCTGTTAGGTCTTTGAGCTGCTACTACGTGCGAGCTCATTGGGTTGGCTCTGCTGCTGACTCTGCTGGCCATCTCCTCCTTCTAAGTCCTCTTGGCCTCTCTCTGGGGCTCCGAGGTCCTCTGTCTGTACTTTCTCCTTGGTTGATCTCCTTCATTCATGTGATTTCATGAGCTGCTCACTTTCTGACTCCAACCCAAATCTCATGCCTGATTTCCAAACCCATACACTCACCTGCCTACTGGGCAGCTTTCCTTGGGGAGTCTCATTCAATGCCCCTAACTGAACATGAGCAATGTGTTTCATCTTTTTCTCCAAACCTGCCGCTCACCCCAGGTTCCCCATTCCAGTCAACGGTACCACTGACATCCAATCCCTTCATACGCATGGTTGATTCTACTTCTTTTTTTTTTTTTTAAAGATTTTATGTATTTGACAGACAGAGATCACAAGTAGGCAGAGAGGCAGGCAGAGAGTGGGGGAGGGGGGAAGCAGGCTCCCTGCTGAGCAGAGAGCCCGATGTGGGGCTCGATCCCAGGACCCTGAGATCATGACCTGAGCCGAAGGCAGAGGCTTTAACCCACTGAGCCACCCAGGCGCCCCTGATTCTACTTCTTAAATATATCTTAGATCTCAGCTTCTTCTTGTCCCCTTTGCCATCACCACCACCTTGGCCCACACCACCCTCATCTCCAGCAGTGATTCCTGCCTTCTGCTTTTCTTTTCTCCTCTCTTTTCTTCTCCTGACACTAGAGTGACCTTGGAACAAAGCAGATATGATTATATCTGTGTCTGGCTTAGAGGCTCTCAGTGACTCCCTATCGCTCCTGAAATAAGGCCCAAATTTCTTATGCAGTCTCTCTGGGGCTCTGCTCCCCTGCATGACTTGTACACTTTCTTCAGGGGCCATATCACCTCCTCCAGCAGGCCTTTCCTGATGTCTGCATTGAGTTAGGTCTCTGTCATACTTGCCTATCACACCCCACCTGGTCCCCCATGAGACTTCTTGCTGATAGAACATAAATACCATGACAAGCAGGGACTGTGTCTGGCTTGTGCTTCTGGAGCTGGGGGCAATGTGGGGCGTGATAAGTGCTCCATAAAGATTTGGGGAGCTAAAGAAATAAGAAGGAATTACAAAGTATAACCAATATTTCTTGCACTGATATCTCTTACAACGGCATGGATCCCCCAACTGTGAAAAATATAATGGGTGGTCAAGGTAGCACATGATCAAGGCTAAGACAAGCAGCCCAGGGAGAGCCCCAGCTTAAAGACCCTGAGACTGGCCACCTGGAAGGGCTCCCAGAGAAAGATTCCCTTAACTGTGCCCCAAAGAAGAGGCAGGAGGGGATTTCAGGTTGGTGGGTCTGGAAGCCTCCATGTATTGCTCGCACACAAGTTTTGGACTAAGGTGATCGAAGTAGAACTAGACACTTCCAGAAAAGCTAAATTCAGCCTCCTCTGGACACTCCTGGCCTCAGGTCACTTAGGTGTCTAGACCACTCTTTGCCACAGAGTTGCGTCTGGCCAGCTGTCTGGGTGTCTGTGAAGGCAGCACAGTGAGGTGAGACCTTCAGCTGATGTGCATTTGATTTGGCAGAGGTACAAAGCCATCAACAGCTATTTAAAAAGCTTTAGTTCCCAAACTGAGATTTGTTTCTGCCTCTCAGACACATGTATACAACATGACCTTTTTAAGGAACTGGATGGTTTACGTGTGGGAAGGGAACAGAACATGGAAAATCCTTCCTCCTGTCTTCCTTCAGGCCTGTGGATTTGAATTTCAGGAGGAGGCACAGACTGGAGAACAGTAGCTGAAAATTAAGGAGAGCTTGGGCTTGGCCTGCCATAGTTCACTTTTAATTGCTTTTTCATAGTAGCCTATGTTTTTATTATGTTCATTAACTTTGCACCTCCAGAGCCACGTTTGATTCATCTGTGGACTCATACAGGTTTTGCTTTCTCGAAGGACCCATTTGTGCCTTGCTTTGGGAAGTGCCTTGGGAGAGGCACATACCTTGTAATCTCACTTAAATGTGGACTGAAAACAAGACAAAACACCCAGGTCTTGGAAAAAAAGATTGGATCTGCAGTTACCAGAGGGGTGGAGTGGGAACGGGGGTCCTGGTGGAAGGTGGTCCAAAGGGACAAACTTGCAGTTAGAAGATCAAAAAGTACCAGGGATGTAATGCTAATATGACTACAGTTACCACCATTGTATGGAGTGGTTGAAAGTTCAAAAAGTAGATCCTAAGCGTGCTCATCACAAGGGAAAACCCTTTCCCCCCACCGTTTTCCTTTTCCTTCTTTTTTAAGGTTATCTATGGGAGATGATGAATGTTAACTAAACTTTGGTGAACATCCTACAATTTATGTATGTCAGCCTTAAACTCCCACAGTCCTGCGCATCAGCTCTATCTCAGTGGAAATGGAAAAATAAGGAAATGCCCTGAGCATGTTTGAAACTCTTCCTGAAGTTGACAAGATGCCTGAAAAACAGCAACCAAACTCCCTGTCCTCCCCCCTGTCTTCTAACTCTCAGAAAGATTCCAAGGTGCCCTACCCATGGGGGAGGAGAAACAATGGACAAAAGATGGAGCACGTGTGAGAACTCACCACTGCAAGAAAACAGATATTTTCAGACTTTAAGGGATTTTTGGCCAAAGCAATGGACTTTCATTTATTTCTATTTTTTTTTAAAGTAGTCTCTATGCCCGACATGGGCTCAACCTCATGATACCGAGGTCAGGAATCATATGTTCCACCGGCTGAACCAACCAGGTGCCCCAACAACGGAGTTCTTAAAGAAAAAAGTTCTTTAGAGCCTGATTCACAAATCCATTGCCAGTAAGGTGATATAACAGAGGCAATGTATTTACAAAAGCAAAGACATCTTCTTATGGGCTGTTTAATAAATGCAGTCTTAAATTGAAATTTTGGGCAAGTTTTGGAAAAGCATAGCTTGCAACCTACATGTCTCTGAAGGTCTGGACGTTGGTGACTTTGGATTGACTGAAACACGTGCCATAAGTGAGCTTTTGCCTGACAGACAAAAGGGATGGCAGTGATTGTTAGTCTAGAAAACATTACGTGGGAGGCACTTAGGAGCCTTTTCTAGAGCTTCCTCATAAATCCAGTCCTGCTCTACTATCAGAAATGTCCCAAGATGTCCGTAAACCTCACAATAGCTACAGCATTTCTTGCGATCTGTTGAAATGTCTCTGTTCTTCAACTAACCGCAAACAGTTAACGAAATTGTGGCAAATTCTTCTTACAACTCTATTAATGAACCTACGTCCTTTCTTCAAACTTGGAATCTTTCCTGACCTGTCAAAAACTTGGTTTGGTTTGTAGAGGGTGAGGCAAGCCTTCTGAATGAGCCCAGCCTTGTAAACTATGCGTAATACCATTAGAAATGAGAGCCTGGTTTCGTCCAAGTCTGGTTTTGAAGTATTGATTTAAAGTAAATATACCACCTAATCTCTACGTTCCTCATTCCAACCCATTTATGGGTGAAAAATGCGGTCCAGGAGGACAGATGTTTCTAATACGGATTTTCGATGTTTAAGGAGAATCAAACATCCCCAAAGAACAGATGAAAACTCGGTGTGGCAAATATACCCTCACTTTGGTTCATTCTTCGGCTCACAAATCACCAGCAGGTGCCCCTGTTCTGGTTCCGTGGCTGGTTCCCGGGGGTGAGAGGAACAGCCCACCAGTTTGTATTCACAAAGTTCCCTGTGGTGTCTCCCTGGCGGATACCATATTCTTGCATCTGTATCATCTACCTGACCCCGCCTTTTAAGGCAAGGAGGCACCAAAGAAAGACACAGTGTTCCTCCTTGGGCTAATCTCTGCCATCTCATTTTATTGTTCCTCCCGGAGGGAGGCCGGTATGTTCCTGCAGGCATGCCGGAGATGTTCAGCAGCGTTCCTGAGAGCAGGAACAGTAGGTACCAGGATTCTGGGTCATGGCATGTTTGCAATCCATTTAGACTAGTCCTAACAGCGGGGCTTGCACAAGAGGGGCTCGGTTGTATGCATGGATCAGAGAAGGGGAGGGACAGAGCCCCACATCTGTGGCGGTGTGAGGAAGACAAGCCATCCCTTAGAGGGAATAATTCATGAGTATCTAGCACGGTGCAAAGTACTCAATTTGTTCACAGCCCATGACACCGTTTATTAAGCTCAGTTACTGTAGTTATCTTTATTGAATCCTAGAGGTGCTGATGGGATTCTTATTTTTCAGCTCATTTCTTCAGATGCTGTGAGTCTTGGTCTTTCTGAAAGTGTCCTATTAAATGTATAGACCTGGCTGAGGAGCGTGTGTGTGTGTGTGTGTGTGTGTGTGTGTGTGTGTGTATGTGTGTGTGCATGCACGCAATGGGTGGGGTGGGACAGGGGAGCAATACTTCATGGCTCTTTCAGAAAGAGCTTGGTTCTGAGTTAATGTATTAACCATATCTTTTATCTTCTGTGTTAACTATGTTTTGACATCTGGGGACTTGATGCCCCTGGAGGGACTGCCCATCCCAGTGTGGGCCAATCCCTGCAGATAGATGGTAAATAGCTTGCTGTTGAGAGTGATTTTCTTTCTTTCTTTTTTTTTCTTTTTGTCTGTATTAATTTACTTACTTATTTATATCAATATATAATGTATTATTAGCTCCAGGGGTACAGATCTGTGAATCGCCAGGTTTACACACTTCACAACACTCACCATAGCACATACCTTCCCCAATGTCCATAAGCCCACTACCCTCTCCCTACCCCTCTCCCCAGCAACCCTCAGTTTGTTTTGTGAGATTAAGAGTCTGAGAGTGATTTTCTAACACAAACCTACCAGTCCAGAGCCCACAACCCAACCTCCTCCAGGCTCTGACACTCCTGGGTAAGATGATTAGGGCTCTTACACTGGGGCCAGGTTTCAGATAGCTAGGGACAGCTCCTAGGCCCAGAGTCCACTGAAGTTATTCAAATTACCCTGCTTCTCTCCCTTCTTCCCTCAGAAACCACAGTAAAAGCTCCTCCCACAGTTTCCGCCAGCCTCTACCTCCTGACCAACCCTGGTGCTTTCCCCTGTGGTCCCATGTGCCATGGCCTCGTCCTCTTGAGATCTGTAGCAAACTAGCTTTGCAAGGACAGTTGTCTCCTGACCTGCTGGCCTTACTGAATCTCAGATTTTCTGTTGATGTGCTATGTTTTAAAACAGTTAACACCAGGGCACCTGGGTGACCAGTGGGGTTAAGCCTCTGCCTTCGGCTCAGGTCATGGTCTCAGGGTCCTGGGATCGAGCCAGCATTGGGCTCTCTGCTCAGCGGGGAGCCTGCTTCCTCCTCTCTCTAACTGCTGCTCTGCCTACTTGTGATCTCTGTCTGTCAAATAAATAAATAAAATCTTAAAAAAAAAAATCAAACAGTTAACATTAGGTAGAAACAGAGAGCAGTGTCCATGGCTTCATTTACATTGATGCAGTGGGAGGAAGTAGCTACACCCTCAGCCGTGCCTGTGTTTCTTGAACCTCAAACTGAGATCTGCAGTCTGGGCCAGCCCCATGTCGAATGTCAGGCATGTTGTCTGTGACAGTTCTGAGGCTGCCAGGAGGCCCTTCCAGCTGGAAGTAGCCAGGGATGAGCTGGGTGGTGGACAAAGATGACAGATGATGCAGCCATAAATTCCTGATTGCCTTTGGTTGACCAAGTGCCTCTTGCTGATGTTTTTGAAGGGGCTGTTTCCGAATGAACCAGCCTGGGTCCCAACTTAGCCACATTAATTTCCTATAGGTTTACTCTGTGTCACTTAATAGGAAGGTGACAATGTGGCATGAACTTGATTCAATGAGTATTTTCTCTGTGAGCTAGGGACATGCCACTACCAAGAGCTTCATGAATAAGAAGTTATTTGAGGAATTTTAAGGAGACAGAAAGACCTGATCTGTCTTGGGAGAAGGGCTACAGGGTCACAGTGTGCTGGGGTAAAATGGGGGTGGACATGGGGAGGGCAACTAGAAGCCTTGCTGATGGTCTGGGCAAGAGTCACTGGATTGTAAACGTCACAGGAGGGAGAGAGTGGATGGATTCAAGAGATAGTTAGGAGTTGAAATGGGCTGAGCTTGATACTGGATTGGAGATGGTGGTGGGGAAGATGCAGGGTGTCTCTTGGGTTTCTGGGTTGAGTAACTGAATATCATGTGGACTCCAGGGAAAGGATTGGAGTTGGGGATGCTTGTGAGTTTAGTTTGGATATGTTGACTGCGATGCCTTTGACACCCAAGCTCTAACAGGAGCTTTCAAATGGGCTGTTGGATAGAACATTCTGGAACTCCAAGCACAGGCCTGGGATAGAGGTAAGTTTGGGAGTCACTGGCATATGGCAGTTGAAGGCGGTGGGATGAGAACTGAAGACAGAATAGAGTGAGGGGGCCAGAGGTCTTAGCTTGAGCTGTGAGAAGCTCTGATATTTCATGCTGGTTATGGGACTATGACTTTGGATGAGATCCTGAGAAAAATAGACAAGGGAAGAACAGCCTAGGAAAGAGAGGAGTGAAGAGAGAGAAGCAAAGTGTGGTCAACATTGAAAACGTATTGGGATAAATTAAATGAAGACCTGAGCCAGCTAACTGTATTGGTAGACTGAGGTCCCGGGGAGTTGGGTAAGAGATGCACCGGTGGGGCAGAGGGGTTAGACACCACAGGAGTGCGCTGAGGTGTAAATGGGCAAGAGGAAGAGGGAGGGAGCCAATAGAGACACTTCTCCTGAAGAATCTGCTCAAAGAGGGGAGGAGAGAGAAAGGGCAATGGGGAGCTGTGGAAGCAGGAAGGTTTTGTTTTGTTTTATTTTAATAAGAGAGACTCTAACACATTTACATCCATTGCAAAGGATTCCTTAGCAAGAGGGAGGCTGAATATTCAGGAGAAAGAAGGTATCATCTACAGTGTTTTAGGGTGAATATCTGTCCTCATTTGTGCAGGTCAGAGGAGTGTTCTGGCACATAGGGCTCTCAGTGTGAAACTAGAATGGCTTTGGGTAAACTGGGATGGTTGGTCACCTGAGATTATGGAGAAGGACAAAGGGGATGAGATCCAAAGCATGGGATCAGGAACCAACATCCACAGGGGGAAGGGCAGCTTTTCCAAGGCAACGGGATCAGAAGAAAGGATGAATTGAGATGGAGGAGCATTTGTAGACGTGTTTGAGGGGAGTTGGGGGCTGTCCAGCATTTTCTATTTCTTTTATAAAGTAAGAGATATTTCCCTCTGCTGAAGGAGAATGGGGGCAGAAAGTTGGAAATGGCCTTTGTGGAGCCTGTGAGAGCAAGTTGACTGGAGAAATCATGTAGCGTTGCTGGGTGGTGCTGAAGGGGCATGTGAGGTTGGGCACCCTGACTTTAAAGCGATGCCCATTCACCCATTTTGCATGTGGGATCGTCCACCAGGGATGTGCAAATCAGGGGAGGTTGGTCGTTGCCTTCCTCTAGGGTTGACATTTTTCCAAGAAGTATAACCACAACAGTAAGGAAAGATTGGGAAGGGAAGATTTAACTTACTGCCAAGAATTTTATTGAAATGGCAGACCACGTACCTTAGGTGGGGTGAAGACAGAAGGACAAGAGATGCTGAGGATGCACTGGGAGTGAGATCAGTGGGTTGGCATTCCTGGTAAGGAGGAAGGCAAGGCTCTGAGGTGACAGGGTGAGGGCTGCGGCTGAGCTGGATGTGTGCCTCATCACCATCAGTGCCAGGGGCCTTGGGGCACGAGGGTGTGAAGGGTGCAGGCGCGACTGTAAATCCATGTGCTCTTAATGGGACGTGAGGACAGAGGAAGGGAGGGATGAACATACTCCAAGGGGAAAGGACAGTGAATGACTGAAGCTGGGGCAAGCTCTTCAAGCACGGTTTAGAAATAAAGCAAATGCAGTTAGATGCATTAGGGAAATTATTATCAACTGGCTTTCCATTCTAGGATGGATGGTGTTATCTAGGATGGAGATGTGTCCACCTAAAATTCACATGTTGGAGTCCTAACCCCCAGAACCTCAGAATGTGACCTCATCTGGAAATAGGGTTGTTGGGGAGGTAATCAGGTTAAAATGTGGTCATCAAGGTTAGCCCTAATTTCCCATGACTGGTGTCCTTATAAAAAGGAGAGATGTAGGCACAGAGACAGACATGCACAAAGGAAGAATGCCATGGAAGACGCAGGCAGAGATGGGGCAGTGTGGCTACAAACCAGGGAGCGCCGAAGATCGCCAGCAACCACTAGCAGGTGGGAAAAGAGGCTGGGAACGGACTCTCCCTCACAGCCTTGGGAGGAACCAGCCTGCTCACACTTTGGTTTCAATTTTTGATCTCCAGAACCCGAGAGAAAATCCGTTCCCATTGTTTAAGACCTGCAGTCTGTGGGACTTTGTTATGGCAGGAAACAAGTACGTATGCGGTGATGGGACTTGGGTCGGTATTTGTTGCTTTCTCCTCTTCCGCGTCCCTCCTGTACTCCAGCTCCAGCTCTGGTATAATTCTAGTTTAGCATTCCTTTAAGTACCTTGTCTTTCTTATTCTCCAGTGTGATATTTTTCATGCTTAACCCGGACTGCACTAGGTAAGAATATACGACCTGTTTTACATACTGAAAGACTTTCCACAGAAAGTCAGAGGCATGCTCTTAGTTATAACAAGTTGCAGACAAACTAGGTCAGATGAATGTAAACTATGAATGACAGTCCTCAGAGTGTGAAGTAAGGCCACCAGCCAGACTCCATGATGATGAGGTGGCTCAGGCGTTGGAGACTCCAAAGGGATCTGGACCCAGGTGCTCCAGATACTTGGGAAGCACTTCTGCCGAGAGTGTCCTCAGGCAACTTTTGCCACCTCTCAGAACCTGATATCCCACCTCGAGGGGTTTTTATGAGCATCAGAGATTGTGGATGTCAAGCATCAAGCCTGGGGCCTGCTGTGTTATCTCTTCCTCCATCTTTTCGGTTTTTCATTCATTCGTTGGTGGCATCAGTGGGCACATTTCTGTCAGTGCCGTGATGGTCTAGGCACCAGGAAGGGGCTGGCGACATGAAACGTGAGTGTGAGTCCAGAGTCCCCTCTTTGTGAGCTCAGCGGAGTGAAGCTACTGGAAGCTCTTCTCTGTGACTCCAGCTGTCTTCTGCCTTCCCGATTTCACATTTCTGTGCTGGATTGATAAATGGGAGAATAAGAGTGGGCATCTCCTGATAACTCCTCCTGACATGCTTTCTGTTGGTGACAATCACAGATTCCCTGCCTCACAGCTCCTGGATGTAGCAGGGGCAGGAGCCTGGGTCTGGCCGGTGTCAGAGCCCCGACCATGTCCCTGGGTAGGTCGTGTGACTGCTCATAGTCAGGACCAGCACACACCTCCCTCCCACTTACAGTCGTCTCCTCTCACTTTCTCAGCCACTCTGGGAAGCAGCGGGCTGGCCACTCCTGCTCCACTGATGAGCAAATGTATGATATGAAGTGTCTCACTTGAAGGATAGGGCAGATTCATGGAAGAAGCTGGAGGTGGTGGATGTGTGTGGTTTGCTTCCCAGCACATTCTTCCTCATCCTCTCTGCCAAGCCATGTGGACATCTCCTGGCCAGGTGGGGCCCACGTCAGCCACTGGGATTCTCAGAACGTCTGGGATCTACAGGAAAGGAGTGCAGCCCTTCCCAATGAACTTGAGCCTGAAAGGGTGTGAGGCAGAGGGAGCACAGAGACAGCAGAGCCAAGAGACAGAAGAAGGTAAGGGCCCACAACATTGAACTCATGGGTTGAGCCATATCTTCACTAGCTCTCCTGGTCATTGAACGCACTTCCTCTGTGCTGCAGAGCATGCATGGGCACTTGTGTGTGTGAGCTCCTAGCAGCAAAGGGGTTAACTGATCCCCAGGGCTGGGATGTGAATCTCGGAGCTCTTAGATTAACACCCTCCATGGTGGTAGCCTGATTACTTTCTGAAGTAATTACATTTTCAAAAATTCTATCTTTCAAAGACAGCATCTCTGAATGTGACCCACAAAACAAAATCCCTATAATTTATAAAGAAGCTGAATGAACTCACTGACTGTTCTTTACAAGAATTTCCACAGACTCTTTGTTCCAAGGAAGAAGTAATTCTAGATTTTATGTGGCTCTCCATGCAGGCTGTGTGAGTGTGTGAGAATGTGTGTGTGGGGGGGAGAAGGCAGGACATGGGTCGGATGGAAAGGGAGAGTGATGTGAGGATCCTTTGTGAAGTTACAAGTCTCTCTCAAATATGAAATGAGCGTCAACTACCATTCAATTGATTCTTGGCCTTTGAAAGTGTTCCATGGGGGGCCTTCCTCTGGTTCTTGGTGATGGGGAAGTTGTTCCTGCGGCAGTGGCTCCCGTGTGATTTCTTCCTCAGAGATCAGGACCTAGAGCCCAGCGCTGAGGCATTAGACAATGGTGCCAGCTGGTAGGCACGGTGCTGGGAGCAGGAGTCTGGAGGCACAATCTGCCTCCTTCCTCCATTGCTTCACCACCTTCTTCTACTGGTTTCCATTGTTGCTGACACCCCTACCCGGACTCAGGTGCGGGCCTGTCCTGAGCACGCAGCCTGGGAGGATTGCACCGGGGGATTCCCGGGTCACAACATGGCCTTTGTCACTGGGTTTCTCTCAGCATTCCCATGGCACGTGGGGAGTTCTTGGCCACTCCTGTGGACTTAGGGATTTTGCTGGTGAACTTGACACAGCTGGTGGGGGGCAGGGCAGGCATGGCAGCTCACATGACATCAGTGGTAGTCAGAAGTGGACCTCCACTAGACCAGTTGGGAGATGGGGACAGGAGAGAACAGGTGTGTCTTGGGGGTTCTGCCCATGTTCTGCTATAACCCCACCAACCTTAGGGGTGGGCCTGGGGTAGAGCTCCCACAAGCAGGTAGTGGTTCTGAGATGGGTGGGGATCGGCACCACTGTCCCCAGGAGAGAGCCCCTCTTCCCTGCTAGCAGTGGGAAAGCCAGTCAGATCTCAGTGGGGAACAACAGGCCTTCTTCCTCTCCTTCTCTTCTCCCAAGGCACCCATCTACTGGAATGGGGGTCTTTTGGGGTGACCACAAAGAAACCAGAGGGGCTCCCCTCACTTTCTGGACTTGTTGAAAATCACACTCCTCTAGTTTTGCTGTATCATTCCTGGCGAAAAGACAGTTGAAGTGGTGATTTCTCATAACTGACCCGTGTGGGCCACCACCTGGTTTGGAAGGGTCCCTGCAATAGGAAGTGTATCTCTGGGGAGGTGGGACATGTTAGATCTGTGTTTCATGAAGGTGTCTTTCCCATGATTGCTTTGCAAGTTGGTGAAGTGGTGAGTGGGATTGGGAGCTCAGATCTGTTGGCCACCCAAGTTCATTGCCTCATGCTGGACTACACTCAGGTTTGGAGATTCATTCTGTCACTTGGGTGTTTTCTGTTACAATGAGGCTCCTGTTCCGGTAAACATTTATGGATTGTTTTATTACACATATGCAAAGACATTGCTTTGCACGTGGTGGGGGCAGGGGACAGAGCTGTCTGCGGTAAGGGCCCAATTAACTGATTTCATAGCAACCACGGCATGACCAAGACATTCATTTTAGAGATTAAGTGGAAAATAAAAGCGAGCTCGGTGCATTGCAAGCATACGGCAGGAAAGCGCAGCGAATTAAAATGGAGGGAGGGAAGCATTTGGTCCCCAAAGACAAGCATGACATTGCAATTTAAATTGGAAGAGAAAACTGAGATCTCTTGGATTTGCCTTCACATGTGTGAGCGTCCCTGTCAATTTCTGCTGCTGTGCAGCCGTTTTAAATTGGTCCTAAAATATCTGCAGTGCAGAACATTTCAGAAGAGCTTTTCATTTGCTGAAACGTTGCAGGAAGCAGGCAGAAGGGATGTTTGTATGCAACTTTCTGATGGTTTAAAAAGCCTCGGAGAAGTGGGTGATAGTAATAGATTTTTTTAATTTTTTTGGCTTGTCTGCAGAGTGGATGGAAAAAGAAAAAGTACCCAAATACTGTGCCCATTCCCAAGGGCACACCAGGCAATTCAAACACCAGAAGCAGGACTTACGGGAGGGAAAGGGAGCTGAGGCCAAAGGAATTCTCTGTGGCTTGGAATCCTGGCTCGTTAGGGGTGTAAAGGACTTCAGAGATCATTCCCACTCCTCTTACTACAGACGGGGAAACAGAGGCAGCAACCACTCGCTGCAGGCTGTCCAGCAAGCTAGTTGCAGAGCTTGGGGCTTGCCTGGACCCCCAGTTCCTAGGCTGCTCTTTTTTCCATTCTGTACCGCCCTAAAAACATTAAGTATCTGTCTAGAAATGTTGGCTCCCACACTTAAAACAGAAAATTCCTTGTTCTCACTCCCCAAATGGGGAATGTGCTCTCACCAATTGCGTTAGTGGAAACTGAGTGGGAATGCTCCGAACTCACTTTTCAAACAAGATGTGTTTTAATAAAATTTCCTGGGCTTAAATGCTTTGCTGCTTTGTAAGGACTTGATTTGGTTATAGCTCACTTCACGAAGTTCTCAGAGCCCCTGGTGGAGCTCGGAGGAAGAGTTACAGGCCATCTCTGGTTTTGTTTTTTTCCAGGCACTCCTAGAAACGGCAGCACGATCGGATCGCACTGTTCCATGAGAAAAATGTGTAACTGTGAGGCTGCATTCCTGACCATGAACTCAGTACCCAATAAGTCATCGATGTGAACCAAACTGTTGTGACCAAGAGAGGGGAGAGAACCCTCCAAGGGTGAGCCTCGGCTCTCAGGACACACTCGCTGGCAACAAAGCCCTCGTTCAGAGTGGGGTAGGGGACAGCTGCCGCCTGCTCACACACGGACAGATCTTTGGTGACGCCAGGTGTGTAAGATTCTCTACGTAGTCCTTGGGGTGTACAGGCAGGTCTGAGTTGTGGTCAAGAATGTGAGCACGGAAAACAGGAAGCATGAGAAAGAGAAAGAAACAGGAATAAAAGAGGTGAATTGCTGAGAAAGGCCTGGATGTGAAATCCGCCTGGAGGGGGTCGGGGGCACCTGCACTGACCACTGTCTCAGGACCGACTGGGCGTGGGGTGGGCATCAAGCAGCCCCTCAACTTCCTCACTGTGGTGCAGCTCGAATGAACCGGCGCTCTCCAGCCTCAACCCAAAGCGGGGGCTGCCGTCATCCCCAACACATGGGGATTGTGATGCCTCTTCAAGTTTGTGGCTTTGGGACCCAGTCTTGTAGGCGTTTGGCTCCTCCTGGCCCTCCCCGATGGACAGTGATTGAAAACCTTTTGTAAAGCTACAGACGCATTTTCATTTCTGGCAATATGGCTGTGCAGAGAACCTGAAAAATTGTCACCTTCCAAGATACTTAAAACCCTGAATGCACGATGAAAATGTAGGTGGCAGTGAAAAATGAAGGAAACGCTGAGAAGCCAGAAGAGGAAATGCAGACGGAGGTCCAGGCTGCTGCAGGAGCACAGGGGTGAGGTGGTCCCAGGGCAGGCGGTGATCCCACACCTCAGCCTCAGGCGACTGCTCTGCGCCCACCTGGATGTGTGACTCTCCTGGGGAGCTCAGCACAGCATCACCTGTAGAGCCTCAGCCTCCAGGTAGCCTTTCTCAAGCGTGTCTGTCTGGCCTCCCACCTGCAGTCTCTGTTCTCCCTTTCTTTTGTGGCTGGTCCCGTTGCACTTGACTCAGAACAACCAAATTCCACCAGCTTCGATGCACCAGTGTAAAAACCCCCGGAGGCCCCAGACCACATGAAATCCCAGTGCAGTGGAGGCCCTTTCCATGCTGCAGTTGGGCTTCCTGGCAATCCCTGTCTGCCCGGCCCCTCCCTTAGTGGGAAGCCAGGTTCTGAACCAAGATGCAATGTTCTGAAGTCATATGTGTTGTAGCTTGGGCTGGAATCCCGCTTAATCCACTGGATGTTGATTTTCCTTTAGCCACCTTGCTGCTTCCACCCCCTACTACGGCCACAGAATGTATTGTTCCCATGAAAACGAAACAAAGAGTCCTGGACTGCAGTGCCTCACGTTGCCCACACAGCAGACACGTACAAGGCTCCACACCTGCATTAGAAATATCTGGGGGGCACCTGGGTGGCTCAGTGGGTTAAGCCTCTGCCTTCGGCTCAGGTCATGGTCTCAGGGTCCTGGGATCGAGCCCCACATTGGGCTCTCTGCTCAGCAGGGAGCCTACTTCCCCACTCTCTCTGCCTGCCTCTCTGCCTACTTGTGATCTGTCTGTCAAATAAATAAATAAAATCTTAAAAAAAGAAATATTTGGGACTCAAGAAGACAATCTGGCTTTGCGGGCTTCAGAGCTGCCCCTCTGCCTGTTCAGTCTCCTCAGAGGGAGGAAGAGCTTGTTAGCAAGCAGCTTATGGCACCAGGTACTGGCGACAGGAGTCAAACACCTTGTCTTTATTAAACCCGCTAATCCGGGTGAGTCCCGTCTTTCATGGGTGTCTCTGTCTGTGCATCATTTGCTTGGTTTTAAGAACAAGAAGATGAAAATCACCACGGTTAGCAGATTATCATGTCTTTGAGAGAAGATCCTATTTATCAGAGATAAGATACTTTAAGAAACTTTAAGAGTTTCTTCTACATCTATTCACACTTATAGGGACAATATTTTTATTATCTTTTGCTAAGATTTAATTGAAACCCTATTCAGCATTTCCATATTCAACTTTTCCTTGGCAAAGGTGTAGGGAAATCAATAATATTTCAATTTTTTTCTAAAATTTTTTTAAAATATCAGGTTAAAAGAGATGCCTCCAGTTCTAAGAGTAACTGAGGTAATTAACAGCTATTTGATACACCTTGATTAAAGCCCTTTTTTGTACACAATTCCTTGAAACTGCACATGTGATTGACTATGATACAATAACAAATCTCCTAGTAAGTCAGCTGGTTTCTAATGATTTGCTTTCAACAAAACGGAAACAGGACCTAACCCATTTATCAGCCTATGGGTCATTTAAAAGAATTTTTGATGATTAATCAATATCCAATTTTTAAAACAAATGACTTCAAAGAAGATGAAAAGAACTGAATGACTTACTATATTGATACTCATTCTAGTTCCTTTTATTTATTTATAGGAATGATGTTTATCAGCACTTGTAGCTAAACTAATAAAAAAATTGTATCAGAGTGGGTGCTGATCCCCTTCTCAGTACTGAAGTAATACTAATCTATAGCCACATATCAAAAATAAATACTCCACCCCAAAATAAACATATCTATTAAAATTTTGCTATTTCTACTTAATAATTACTAGCCAGAAATTAATATATCTATTTTATGATCATTTGTGTTCTACTTACGTTGTAATGAAAACTATCTAGAAGGAAACAATTTCATTCTTGCAGTCTTATGGTCAGAGGATTTTTTAAAAAATTTAAATTTATATACATATTCTTATTGCAAAGAAGTCTTTTTTAGCATCAAAAGATTTTGAATCATGTAAAAATGTAAGACATTAGGATAAAATCTTGTGGGGGAGGGTCAATGAAGATAGAAGTTCAAGGGAAAAAGGACACTAACATTTTAGACATGTAAAGAAAAGCTTGTCTTGGGGCACATGGGTGGCTCAGTCAGTTAAGCATCCAACTCTTGATTTTTGGCTCAGGTCATGATTTCAGGGTTGTGAGATCAAACCCACATTGGGCTCTGTGCTCAACATGGAATCTGCTTGTCCCCCTCCTTCTGTTCTTCCCCCTGCTCATGCACTCTCTCTCTAATAAACAAATAAAATCTTAAAAAAAATTCTCTCTCTCTCCTCTCTTTTTTAAGAGAGGGTGAGAGAGAGAAAGGGAGAGAGAGTATACAGGCGGGGCAGGGAAGGGGCAGAGGGAGAGGGGGAGAGAGAAACCCAAGCAGGTTCTACACCCAGTGCAGAGCCTGACATAGGGCTTGTGTTGTGTTTTTTAAATGGATGATGAGTAGTGTATTGCTAGATGTTCATATTCCATGGGACATATTTAAATGAATTATATAATCATTTTATAGTTAATGCCAGTATTTACAATATGCCAAAAAGTCTTTTGCAATTATTTGAACTTATGATAAAAATTTTCAATGTTTCTTTGAAACTATGTGAAAAGTCAATAGTTTGCCAAATTTGTTAAAGACTGTATGAACAATAGAGTTGACAAATCCCCCTTACACCACTGACCTCGAGTACTCAATTAATTCTCTAGTAAAAAGAAAAAGATGGTCCTAGTGAATTTTTAGTAAATCCAGCTACATCCTGTTTGTAAGAGGCATTCCTCAAACAGAAGAACATGGAAAGTTCGAAGAAAAATTGTAGGGAGAGAACTTTCAGGCAAATAGTAGCCAAAGAACACTTGTGTAGCAATATTCATATGGGACAAGTGGATGAAGGCAAAAGTTATTATAAGAGATGAAAGGGTCACTTCATAATGATAGAAGGTTCTGTTCATTGAAAGAGGTAAAAGTGTTACATTTAAGTCCATCTAATAACATAGTTTTTTTTTCTTTTTCATTTCTTTTCAGTGTTCCAGAATTCATTGTTTATGCACCACACCCAGTGCTCCATGCAATACGTGCCCTCCATAATACCCACCACCAGACTCACCCAGCCCCTCACTCCCCTCCCCACCAAAAACCTCAGTTTGTTTCTCAGAGTCCACAGTCTCTCATGGTTGTCTCCCCCTCCAATTTCCCCCAACTCACTTCTCCTCTCCTTCTCCCCATGTACTCTGTGTTATTCCTTATGTTCCACAAGTAAGCGAAGCCATATGATAATTGAAAACTGTATGATAATTAAAAACAATAATAAAATAATAACAGTTTTAATTTTATTATTGTTTTTAATTTTTATTTATTTTATTTTTTTAAAAAGATTTTATTTATTTATTTGACAGACAGAGATCACAAGTAGGCAGAGACACAGGCAGAGAGATAGGAAGGGAAGCAGGTTCCCTGCAGGGCAGAGAGAGAGACCGATGCAGGACTCGATCCCAGGACACCGGGACCATGACCTGAGCTGAAGGCAGAGGCTTTAACCCACGGAGCCACCCAGGCACCCCTGTTTTTAATTTTTAAATAAATATTTCATTTGTTTTATTTGAGGGAGGGAGAGAGATTGAACATGAGCCAGGGGTGGAGTGGGTGGGTGGAAGGGGCAGAGGGAGAGGGAGCCACAAACTCCCTGCTGAGCAGGGAGCCTGATGCAGGGCTCGATCCCAGACCCTGGGATCATGACCTAAGCCAAAGACAGATGCTTAACCATCTGAGCCAGCCAGGTGCCCTTCACAAAGTTTTTAGACATAACAAGAAGAGTCACATCACTATTGTCATGAAGGCTCTATCAATGACTGATAAATTAAACAGACAAGACATGAGTAAGAACCCATTGTAAGAACTGAGTCTGGGTGGCTCAGTCAGGTAAGGGTCTGACTCTTGATTTTCACTCAGGTCATGGTCTCAGGGTCATAAGATCGAGCCCCACGTCAGGCTCTTTGCTGAGCATGGAGTCTGCTTAAGATTCTCTTCCTCTCTCCCTTTGCCCCTCCCCCACCGCTCAGTCTAAAAATAAATACATGTAGACAACAAAAGACACATCATGAACACATGTCAAATACTGCATCCAATGACTGGGATTGCATTCTTTTTAAACACATTCAGATTATTCATTAAAAGGACCATGAACAAAGTCAGCAAACAAGAACTGATAAATCTTAAAGAACTGTCTTTTAGTTCCCTTTCTCTAACCATAATGAAATTAAATTCGGGGTCAACAACAAGGCTAATAAAATGACATGCTTTTGGAAATAAAGTCCCATCTAAATAATTTATCAGTTAATAACATAAGATCATAGAAATGAGATAACTCTTCAAATTAATAATTAAGAACAAGTACATATCAAAACGTGTGGGATGAAACTAAAGGAAATTTTAGAAAATCAATTCTAAATTGTAGTAGAAAAGAATGAGCAAAGCAACCACTTTAAGATACTAAGGAGGGAAAGTAACAGAAGTAATCCGAAGAAACAGAGGCAGAAAGACGATCGAGATGACACTGGGTAGTAATTAAAATAGAAAATAAAGGGGCGCCTGGGTGGCTCAGTGGGTTAAGCCGCTGCCTTCGGCTCAGGTCATGATCCCAGGATCCTGGGATTGAGCCCCGCATTGGGCACTCTGCACAGCGGGGAGCCTGCCCCTCCTCCAGCCTTCCTCTCTGCCATTCTTGTCAAATAAATAAATAAATTTATTTTGTCTGTCAAATAAATAAATAAAATCTTTAAAAAAAAGAAATAGAAAATAAAAATGTAACAAAAAGGATCAAAGTGGATTCTTTGGAAATCATGAAAATGACCAACCCCTCATGAGATAATACAGTCAAAAAGAGAGATGATTTAAATAAACAGCATCAGGAATCAAAAGTATACACACCTGAAGATGCAGTAGAGATGTGAAAAAGTAACAAGAGATATTGTGAATTTATACCAGTCAGTTTGAAAATTCGTGAGGTAGACAAATTTCTAAAAAATATATAGCTTCCTAAAATGGCTCAACTGGAAATGGGAAAACCTGAATAGTCTCACCACTGTTAGAGACATTAGATTTATAGCTGAAAGATTTCATAAAAAGGAGAACAGTGAATGGGAAAACCCAAATGGTTTTACTCTAGGTTTTCTCAAACATTTAGGGGTAGGTAACTCTAGTTCTACAGAGGTTGGAAAAAGAAGAAATACTTCTTCTAAGGGTTAGTCATGGTTCAATGGGTTTAGTCATCTTGGTTTAGTCATCTGCTCAATGGGATAACAATAGGTCCAACCCCGTGGGTTTGATCCCTGTGAGGATTCAAGGAGATCACACATGGAAGTCACTTGGGGGCATATGCCTTCAATAAATGGTGACTGTTATTATGGTTATGGATCATGCAACAGTAAAACAGAGAGTGATGATACAGGGAGGCTGTTCCCAAGAGCCTCGCTGATGAGGCAGCCCATGGAGGGGGACGTCTGTCATGGATGTCTCCATCTCCAGGAGTCATTTCTCCAGGGAAGAGGTAATCATTACTCACTCTAGTTGTATGGTAAACCTTTAGCAATTGGCAGGATACAGACAAATCTCACAGGAATCAAAGGCAGTTCTGAACTGTAAAGGGAAATAGTGAGATCAGGTGGGAAGGTAACTTTTAATTATCCCACCTAATTTCTGAGTGGGGGAAGGGGGAAGAAGGTTGTTATCTTGGTGGATGAGCCTCCCTGCTCATGAGAGAGCTAGGATTCATACAGCTCTGTCTAGGAGAGGGTACCTCTCCTGCCTCTTCCCGTGGTTCAAGGTTGGGGCGGGGGGTGGGGAACGAGACTGAGATAGGAAATCATTCATCCATCCAACAAGTATCACAATTTTGTACTTCAAAGTTACTGCTTTTTAGCAATTTAAAGTCTATCTAAGAAACAAAATATCCCAATGGAGAGTTGGACAGCAGTTGAGGGTGATGTGTGAGCTCGTGCGGAAGGCTTGGTGGTTTAGTTATTCAGGGAATAGAACTGTCAGACATGGTTAGGGCAGCCTTCCTGGAGGGCACATGAGTCCAGAGAATGGATTGCCTGTGGGTGGAAGGAGGAGACAAGTGGGCACACGTGAGTGTGCTGTGATGCCTGGGGACTCTGCTGGTTGTTTTTCATGGGGGATCTTATTTTATACCAGTAGCCACCCTGAAAAGAGGTAGGTAATACTCTCCTTCTGTAGGTAAGAAGACTGGCATGCACAGGTTAAGCGCTTCTCTGCAAACTACACAGCCAGGAGTGGAGGGATTCAAATCCAGGGTGGGGGCTCAGACGAGAGGGGAGAAGAGGGAGATAAAGGATAGATTCAGGAATGAGCAATGCTAGCTTCTGTTGACCCAGGAGCCTCTAGTCCTGGCTTCCTGTTGGTAGTGCTAAGTCTCTGCCCCATATTCTTTGGGCTTGCCCTAGCGGAGCTGGACCCTCGTGATCTGGACAGGACAGCCTGGTGCAGGGGCTGCTGTGTGATGAGAGAACGAGCTGTCAATAAGGCTGCTGATTGCCCTCCACCGCTACTGTGTCATCTCAGCTGTGAAATGGGGATAAGGCCTTGTTTCTCTTCCATTGTTTCCCCTGACAATCAAGAGACAACAGAGGCACCCAAAGCAGAGCTGGGAGTATAACAAATACCCATAAGTGTTGGTCCCTTTTGCTTTATCTCTAGAACCTCTAGGTCAGGGCTCCTCAGCTGCATGCCCTGGGCATTTGGAGCTGGACAATTCTTGGTTGTCAGGAACTTGACAACTCTTCCCTCCTGCACAGAGAGACCCCAAACCACATCCATCCTCTCTGGACCAGGGGTCCAGCTCAGCCGAAAGTCAGCCCACAGAACCCTAGGTGGGGGGACGGCAGCAGACTTCACAGAGCTCAGTGGGAAGCAAGAGATGGGGGTTTTGGATAGACCTTGTCAGATGTCAAGAGGCATCCCTGCCTCTACTCAGTGCCCCTCAATCCTCCATTGTGATAACTAAGATATCTGCAAACATTGCCAAATGTCTCTGGGGCACAAACTTGGCCCTAAGAAACACTGTTCCAGGTTCGTCTTGTGCAGGTGGGCCAGAGCCAAACTAGGTATGGACAGAGAGAATAAGCATGCCTGCCAGGGTGGTGGTTCTCGTCCTGGATGCACACCAGCTATCCTGGGAGCTTCTCTAAAGTACAGGTCCTTGGGCTCCACCCCTAGATCTTATGCACATTGCCTGTGTTGGTCTTGCTCAAAGCTTACCAGATGGCTGTGATGCAACCATAGTTGAGAGCCACTGGGGACAGACTCCCAGGAGACAGGAGTCCACACTCCTGGTGGCCCGAGCTCAGCTGCATCCCACATGTATTACAAACATGGGGAGCACTTACTACCAAGGCACTCCTGAGCCCAAGAGAGGCTGTTGAGAGGGAAACTTCCTCTTCCTCCCCCTTTCCTGCTTCTTTCCAAGTAGGAGCTCCTTGAGCTCATCCACCCTGGCTCCTGGAGCTACTGGTTTCATTTCCTGAGGCACAGGATTCATTTCCAAACCTCCAAAATGAGGGTGCATCTCAGAGCAGTTCTTTCCCTGTTCCATGGTTGCACACACTTTTTTCTGTGACTGGATCCAACTCACTCATCACTGCCTGTTAGGGACTGGACATTGTGCTTGACACTGGGACATGGTGAGGGGGGATGTCAGATAAGAGGATGTAGACACTGACATGCATAGTAAGCAGGTACATGGGTGCATTTAATTTTAGAGGCACCTTCAGGACTGGAAGGGGCAGAAAGCTGGGAGGGATTTGGAAGATGGGAGTGATGCAGGGAAGTTTTCAAGAAAGATGGGCTCTGCAAAGTATGGAAAGAAACTAGATGTCCATCAACAGAAGAATGGATAAAGAAGTGTGGTGTATATATAAAGTGGAATACTATGCAGCCATCAAAAACTGAAATCTTGCTATTTGCAATGACGTGGATGGAACGAGAGGGTATTATGCCAAACAAAATAAGTCAATCAGAGAAAGACAATTATCATAAGATCTCTCTGATATGAGGAGTTTAAGAAGCAGGGTGGGGGGCCGTGGGGGTAGGGAGGGAAAAAATGAAACAAGATGGGATCAGGAAGGAGAAAAATCGTAAGAGACTCAATCTCACAAAACAAACTGAGGGTTGGTGGAGGGTGGGGCGGGGAGGGATAGGGTGGCTGGGTTATGGACACTGGGGAAGGTATGTGCTATGGTGAGTGCTGTGAAATGTGTAAGCCTGATGATTCACACATCTGTACCCCTGGGGCAAATAATATATGTTAATAAAAAATTAAAAAAAAGATGGGCTCTGAAGGATGAATAGGAGTTTACTAGGTGGATCAATGGAAGCAAGAAGGGGAATAAGCTCTCATCAGGACTTGTTGGCTTGTCGGCACACTGCAGTTGCCTGAAGGAGCCTTAGAAGAGAAGATGGCCGGAGAGCAGGGTTTACCTGTCCACTTTCATGGTGTGCCTGTCAACCCTGGCGCTTCCCTCTAGTGATTAGAGCCCATGTGAAGTCTACCTTCCTTGTAGCCAAAGATGATGGAGACAGTGAAAACAGGCTATTTTGGAGTATGAGACCAGGGAGGAAACTCACAGTCCCAGCAGCAGATGGTGGGGCTCCCTGGCAGCTCCCCCATCTTCAACCCAACCTGCCCCCACATTGCGTCTCTCCGGATTCTTCCTCTTCTGCCAGCTGCTGTCCACATATAGGGTGACCAACTCATCCAGGCTTGCTGTGACTCTTTCAGATTTAGCACTGAATGACCTATCATGTCAGTCCCCGCAAACCTAGACATTGGTCATCCCGGCTCACATAGCAGTCAGACGATCTTTTTAAAATCACGTAATACTTCACCACTCCTTGCTCGATGTTCTCTGCGGCTCCCCTCTTGGAACAAAAGCTGCAGTCCTTATAATGGTCTGCAAGGGCTCCCGGTCTTGCTTCCTCAGCACAGCTCATGTACCTTCTCACCAGCCACACGGCCTCCTAGCCTTTCTGCAAGCTGCCCATTGTTACAAGACTTTTGCACTGACATCCCCTCTGCCTGGAACCCTCTCCCCTCACTATCTCTGTGGCTCACATCCTTTCATATCCAGGCGTATTCTAGCGCTAACTTCTCAGACAGACCTTACCTGACTCCTTGGCTCCCCAGGTGCACCACCTGCTCGGGCCTTACTTCCCTTTCCTGTGTGCACATCAGACTCTGATATACTCACTTCTGGCTTAGTCTCTTTCCTGCTCACTTGCATGTAAACATGAAAGCGGGGCCTGGTTTACTCATTGCTGTGTCCCCATAACCTAGAACACAGCATAGTATGTGCTCAATTAATGACGAATGAATGCCTAAACTCTGGATGACCTGCTCAGTTAGAGTGGCCAAGGAGAGGCAGGAGGAGCTCTTCCCAGACAGCCCTGTCCTGTCCCCTAGCCTCCCAGGTGGGCTCAGGCAGCCCTGCTCAGAGATCCTCTGGTGCCCTGGGCTTTACTCAGTAGACACCCTTCACACCACTTTCTAAGTGTCTCACTTGGACTGAACCCGTGAGCCACGGACCGTGTTCTGTTCACTGCTTTCTTGCCCTGTCTGGGAATAGTAGGTACTCAATAAACATCTGAACTAATGGTCAGTGCAAACCTCCAAAAGCTTTTCTTTAGTTTTCTGGGATTTCAGGGATGATGGCTATACCTCAGATATATAAACGCCATGAAGATTAAACCTCAGAGGAGAGGAATAAAATTAAGGTATGTTTTTCAACGAGTGACTTGCGCTGGTTTAACAAAACGCCCCAGGCACCCCGAGTCTGAGGACGGCTCGGCGGGGTTGTGTGGCCGCTGCACCACGCGGTGGCGCTCGCGCCCGCGTGTCTCTCGGGGCTGATGGGGCGCCCAGGTCCCTCTGGTCTCTGCTGGCTGCGCTGGGGAAAAAGCACCCGGCGTCCCTGGGAACCTGGTAGAAAAGGTGCGTTCGCGCGGGCTCTGCGCGCTGCCCCTCTGGCCCCAGAGCCCTAGCAGCTCTGGGAGAGGGTGCACTTGGCCCTTTCCTTGGACCCTCGCTTAGGCTTTAACCTCCGCGGTGCGCCTTAGTCCCTGGTGCCTGCGCTCTGCCCCCACTTGCGCAGAACTTTCCACCCCGAGGAGGGGGGTGTGATAGGAGTGAGCATCCTGACCGGGCCGACCTCTAGATTCTGACTCTGGAGGCTGTCGCTAGGGGACTTCGCTTGTCCCGGAAGCAGTATCAAGTCTGCAAGCAGACTCTCATATGGCTTTGTGTGTTTGGGAAGAACTTGGAGGTTCCTCCCTGAGCAGGCCTCACGGTATTACCACATTCCCAAGTTCTGATTGCCAGAACCTTTAGGGCGAGAGCCCTTGCAGTCCCCAGGTCCCTCCTCAGGAGGCAGAGCACTAACCCTGCTGGTGCATTTGTCTGATTTCCTAACTGGAGCTTGGCCCTCCACCGCTCACGGGGTCCCCTGGACCAGCAGCCCCAGCATGCCCTGGGAGCTGGTTGGAAAAGCAGAACCCAGACCTGCTGGATCCAAGCCTACATTTTAATACCATCCGCAGGAGATTCCTGGGTGCCCCAGAGCTTGACAAGTGCTGGCAGAAGAGACCGGAGGACTTGTGGTCCGAGGGCAGCCAGCAAGGTGGGCGAGGGACCTGGACAGGGGACTGATCACTGGTCAGCAGCTGAGTGGGAGCCCTGGAGGATCTCACTCTAAGAGATGGTCCTGCCAGGGTTCAGGCGTGTGTCCTATGACCTCAGGGCATCCAGGGTGAGGTAGGCAGATGGGCTCTAAGCTCCAAAGGGTGGGCCATGCACTTTGTTCACCATTGTACCCCACTACCAGCTGATACAGGCAGCTGGTAAATCGTGGAATGAAACAAGAATGCGGACAGGTTGGGGCGCCTGGGTGGCTCAGTCTTTAAGCATCTGCCTTCAGCTCAGGTCATGATCCCAGGGTCCTGGGATCAAGCCCTGCATCCGGCTCCCTGCTCAGCTGGAAGCCTGCTCCTTCATCTCCCACTCCCCCTGCTTGTGTTCCCTCTCTCACTGTGTCTCTCTCTCTCTGTGAAATAAATAAAATTAAAAAAAAAAAAAAGAAAAAAGAATGCAGACAGGCAATCCCAGTGCCTGTGGAAGGGCCACAGAGGGGGGCACTGAGGGCTGTGGGCAGGTGTACAGGGTGCTGTGCAGTGGGGTCTGCCTGAGGGTGCAGGCACATTGCTGCAGGGGCTGTGCTCAGGGCCATCCCCTCTGAGAGGTGACAAGTAAATGAACAAAACTGTGGGAATGCAGAGGGGTTCTGTTCCTGCTGGAGCAGTGGTTCTCAGTGGAGTCCCTTTGCCCACCTGGGGACATGGGCCATGTCTGGAGACACTTTTGATTGTCCTAACTGGGGGAGGGGTACTCCTGGCATCTGTAGGGTAGAGGCGTGAGATGCTGCTGCAAAACACCTTACAAGACTGTCCCATAGCAAAGAAGCCCCAAATGTCAGCAGTGCCAAGGTCGAGTGGTGTGAGAAAGCACAGGGGCTCTCCCTGCATTGTTGGAAATTTTTAGTCTTGTAGTAGCTCTTCATGATCTCCACTGTCCCCAGTGCTGGGACCTGAGACCTTATTAGGAGTGAGTACAGTGCTGGTCCCAGCTGACTGTAGGGCAGGGCTCCTGGCTGGGCTGAGGCTGCTCTTAGGAGCTGTATTTGTCCAGTGGCAGACTTCTGTCACTGGTTCTCCCCAGATAGCCGATGCCATCAGTGCCCACTGCCCTGCTGGCCTTGGACTATTGCCTCCGACTGTAGGACCCTCCTGTGGTTTAACACAGCTGCAGTGTGACAGCCTGGGGGTGGAAGGGACAGGACTCCTCTAAGCACAGCTCCAGAGATAGTGGCTTTTCCATGGCAACAGCTCAGTGCTGGGTGTGCAGCTCTCCCAACCCCAGACCCTGATCTGGCTGCATGCTGGGCATGTGGGACCCCCGCAGCCCCCCAGAGAGCAGGTTGGCGCAGAGAATATATTTTCAATTCTTTGATTCTTGACCTACAGAAACTGTGACACAACACATGTTTGTTGGTTCAGCCACTAAGTTTTTGGGTGAGTTGTTGTGTACCAGTAGACAACTATTACAGAAGCTATGTGCCCTTGGGTGAGCTGGTTAACTCTCGAGTCCCTCTGTTTCCTCATCCATAGAAATAGGGTAACAGTCACGGTTCTCCATCTTGGAGAATCAGTAAGGATTTTGTGAGTTAGTACACATAGAGTTCTTAGTGCCTGGCACTCAGTAAGCGCTCAATAAATGGCCATTATTTTTAACTAGCATTAGTGGTAATTGCATGAATTTGGGCAAAGTTAGGAAGATGGGGAAGAAACAGAGCCCTTGCTGGATGAATGGAAGATGGAAATCAACACTCATCTTCACCAGTTTGCAAGCTCCGACAATCCAAACTTAGCACAAGGGTTAGGATGTCTGCTGGCCAATGAGGGGGTGAAAGAAAGGAGCCCATCTTCCCCGTGGGAGGACCTCTTGTGTGCTAGGGACAGTGCCAAGCCCCACACCCTGCTGTCTGGGTCACTCGTAGCTGCTTTTGCCATGATTCAGCATTATCACACCTGCCTCTATTCTTGCTTGAAAGAACCCTGTATGTTGACCTTAAAAAGCTTTACCAAGCATCCTCATTACTCATTTTTGAAGTAACCAAGGGCATCTGTGAGCGTGGGTGCCCAGGGATGCCCTGAATTAGCACAAGGGCCAGTTACCGTCAGGGTGATTTTTATTAAAATCTTTATTTGATTATAACTAGATATTTGTATAAAAATAAATGCCATACAGTGAATCATGCTTTTTATCTCTGATACAAAAGCAAAATGTGTATCTTGTTCCCTCTCTCTCAAATGGTTTTCCTGATTGGCCAGAAGTATATATAAATAACAGCCTGTTTTTAGTTGTTGCTTACTCATTTTTACCCCTTTTGGAGTAAAAAGGTTAGGAAGATTCCCACTCAGTGGAGAAATTCCTAAGGAAGCAAGCCATCTCAAGACAGATTGTAGAGTGAGATATGTGGCTAAGAATGATGTGTGTGAAGGTAGCAGAATTTTATAATGAGGACTAAGACTCTGGTCTGATTGGCCAGGGCCCAGGTGAGCAACTGACTCTGAATTCCTCCCCCGCCCTCACCCCCTTTCGCCTCCCTCCCTCCCTCCTTCCTTCCTTTCCTCCTTTCTCTCTCTCTCTCTCTTCCTTCCTTTCTTCCTCCCTCCCTCCCTTTCCCTTCCTTCTTCCCTCCCTCCCTCCCTCACTCCTTTCTTTCTTTCTTTCTTTCTTTCTTTCTTTCTTTCTTTCTTTCTTTCTTTCTTTCTTTCCTTCCTTCCTTCCTTCCTTCCTTCCTTCCTTCCTTCCTTCCTTTTTAAAGATTTCATTATCTATTTGACAGAGAGAGAGAGAGCCAGCACAAGCAGGGTGACTGGCAGGCAGAGGGAGGGAGAAACAGGGAGAAACAAACTCTCCACTGAGCAGGGATGGACATGCTGCTCGATCCTAGGACCCTGAGATCATGACCTAACCTCAGGCAGAAGCTCAATGGACTGAGCCACCCACGTACCCCCTGCCTATGAATTTCTAAAAGCACCTGCAAGAAATGCAAATAGCATGCATGGCCACACTGGCTTCCAAAATATTTAGATGCTGTCAAGGGCACATGAAACGTGCTGTTTCTCCAACTTGTGCTTCCCATGACCTTCAGCGTGGTCACCCACTCCTACGCCATACCAGAAGTTCTGAGGCTGCACCAGTATCCGAGGACATGCACTGCCTGAGCTGACTGGCCAAGTCTGGGTTGTGTGAGGCCACCACTGAAAGCTGAGGTATCCATACTATCGTGATTAGTGTGTGTTGACTTTACGGGGCCACAGGGTGCCCAGATACTTGGTCACAAACATTACTGTGTCTGTGTGTCTGTGAGGGTGTTTCGGGTTATCCCGAATTGGTAGACTGAAGAAAGCAGAGTGCCTTCCCCAGTATGGGTGGGCCTCATCTAATCCCTTGGAGGCCTGAATAGAACAAAATGTGGAGGAAGGGAGGATTTGCTCCTTCTGTCTGACTCTCTTTAAGCTGCGACATTGGGGTTCTGTTCCCTTCTGATTTGGACCTGAACAGGAACTTATACCATTGGTTCTCCTGTGTGTCCAGCTTGCCAACTTCAACTCTATAGCTATATGATCCAATCCCCCATAACAAACCTCTTATATCTATCTATCTAGCTAGATACTTACCCACCTACCTATCTGTCATCTCTCCATCCACCCATCCATCCATCCTCAATCTATCTCTATCCCGTTGGCCCTGTTCTCTGGAGAACCTAGACAAATACACATACTACATAGAACGCTGTAGCCACCAGCTCTATGACCCATCATGGAGCTTCTTTGATGCACACCTCTGGGACCTCACTGTTCACTAGAGGGTCCATTCTCCAGAGCAATACCACCCATGGCTACTTGTCGATCTTATTTCTGCAGAGGTTCTAATCCAGAGCACAGGCTGAGGATCATGCTGGTTGTGGAGGGAGCTATGAGCCCTGGAACTGACTGCACAATTTTTAACTAATCTTAAGGAATTGCTCTGTTAGCTACTGAGGAGTAAAAAGCTTAGGTCCCCATGGCCCTGGTCAGAAATAACAATGCCAAAGACCAACTTCACTCTTCTCTAACTCTCCAGGGCTTGAGAGTTCTTATGCTTTACTTTTCCTTGAATTTTTCACTTTGCGCCAATAACTTAAAACTCTCAAATTAGGGGAGCAGATCCCCAAGGTATAGGCAAAGATAATGTGATATAATGAAGGATGATCTAGAAGTAGCCAGATGGCAATGTGATAAGAAGCCGAGCTTCTCTGACTGGGCCCTTCCTTTCATCTTCTGTGGGTTTCCTGTGTTGGTTTCTGCCTGAGAGGAGACTGACAGGTGCCTACTGATGAATTTAGCAGAGGTTCCTGCATTGTCTGGGGCTAAATATAAACATGCAATTTGACTAGGAACTTCTGAAGGAAGTGAAAACTTGAGCAGTGTTTTCTCATCTTGCTGTTCATGAAACTTCCTCTCTCTGAATGTGTATGTGCTGGTGAATTCCTCTAGTGAGGTCAGCTGGCAACAACAACAACAAAGAACTGAGGGGAAGGAGTGACCCAAGGCAAGTTTTCTGGAAGGTCAAGGTTCTGGGCAGCCATCTTGGTCCACTGAGACCACCCACCACAGAACTCCTGTGACATTTGATATCAAGGAGTGTGATGCTGGACCTGGATGAGTGCTGACAGCAAGGACCACTGGCTGCTCTACTTCATGAAGGGAAAGAGGTCTGGTGTGCCGGCGTGTTGACGGACTGTCTTGGCCTTCCGCTTATCATTGTGTAGGTTCCATTCCACAAATATTGGTGGTCTCTGAGGAGACAGCAGGGGACAGGGTTACTGGAGGGATGGTATATTAGATTCTTGGGGCTTCCCTAACAAATTACCACTAACTGGGGGGACTTAAAGCCACACAACTTGATACTCTCCAAGGTCTGGAGGCCAGAAGTCCAGGTGTCAGCAGGGCTGTGCCCCTCTCAGTGCTCTAGTGGAGAAGCCTTCCTGCGTCTTCCAAGGACTTTCCTTGGCTTGTGGCTGCATCCCTCCAGTCTCACCTCTGTCTTCACATGCCCTTTCCTCTGTGTGTACCTATGTCTTTTCCTCTTCTATTTCTTTTTTTTTTTTAAGATTTTATTTATTTGAGAGGGAAAGAGAGAGAGCACAAGCAAGGGGCACAGCAGGCAGAGAGAGAGGGAGAAGTAGACTCCCCTCTGAGCAAGGAGCCTGAAGTGGGGCTCGATCCTGGGACCCTGGGATCATGACCTGAGCTGAAGGCAGACACTTAACTGACTGAACCACCCAGGCACCCCTCCTCTTTTATTTCTTATAAAGACATTTGTCATAGCATTTAGGAGCCACCTGGGTAATCCAGAATAATCTCCTCTGGAAATCCTTAACTTGATTACATTTGTGAAGTCCATTTTTCCAAGAAGGTCATGTTCAAGGGTCCTGGGCTTAGGGCGTGAACATATCCTTTTGGAGGCCATTCATCAACCCACTACTGAGGGACTGGTGCCCAAGCAGTGACCAGAGTGGTTCTCTGTTGACCCAAGGATGTCTGGAGTGCTCCTGTTCCTGCAGCCTGTGGAGAATGTGCCCCAAGCCCCGCACTTGCTCTAGGCTCTGGAGTGGTGGCAAAAAAAGCAGTGCTGCTTCAGGAAGCCACAGGCCCTTGGGAGAGGTGCTCACGCTAGACCAGAGCTCCAGCGTTCAGACCTGCTTTTGTCTTCCCGGGCAGATCCTGCTTGCTCCCACCCACCATGCTCCAGTGAGGGATGCATTCCTGGAAAAGTATGTCTTCTGAATCATGTTGCCATCCTGATGCACATTATAATTTCTTCAGCTGTGCATTCCCAGAGGGAGGAAATCAGCTACAAGATATCACCAAAAATTCAAACAGAAGCACAAAGTAAGCCCCAAAAGAAAAATTATGTTTGCAGGAAAAAGAGGCAGCCAGTGTTGCAAATGTGGATTCCCCGGTGACAAGAAGTGGTCATGGACACCAGTGTGAGGTGGCAGCTGAGAAGCCCCCATTCCCAGAGAGATTTTCAAGGCTTTTCCTTTTTCAAAGCATCATTCAAAGAGAGTGGCTTTGAATGAATCCTTCTTCAGGCTTCTCTGAAGTGACTGTCTGCCTGCCACTCCCCACCCCCCCCGGCCCCGTGTGCAGTCAGTGCTTCCTGGCTGAGGAACCTCAGATGCACTGTCTCACTGAGGGTCAGAATGGTCTGTTTTCCCAGCTCAGCATGTTTGTGGGTTTGCAGGAAGAGGAAAAGAATGCTCAGATCCAACCCCAGCAAGTGAGGGGGCAGAGTCCTGATGTGACAGCAGAGGGGGCCATGCAGGTGGGTGGTCTGGCCCTGGAGCCAGGGCTCTTTCCTGGCAGATCACGGGTGGGGGCAACTACTCCTTGGGCAGGTGGAGCAGGGGCTGCCCTGTGCAGGATTGGTGGAGGGGGACTGGGCATGCATTTCTTCCCTGCTGGTCTACAATGCACACTGACCCTGTCTGGGAGGCTGCACCTACACAGAGGAGATGGGCTGTGCATTGTACCTTCCCTGACAGCTAATGACCTGGTTTCAGTCATAGAGAGGAAATCATGAAACGTTCCCTGTAATTGTTGTATTTGCTTGCTGGGGCGTCATTACAACGTGCCGCAGGCTGAGCGGCTTAGACAGCAGAGCTGTATTGTCTAGACGCTCTGCAGGCTGGAAGTCCAAGATCAAGGTGTGGGCAGGGTTGTTTCCTTCTGAGGCTGTGAGGGAGAATATGCTCTACGCCCCTCTCCTGGCTTCTGGTGGTTTGCTGGCATCTTTGATGTTCTTCTGCAACCCCCCAGTCTCTGCCTTCTTCTGCACATGGCCTTCTCCCTGAGCATGTGCCTGTATCCCCTTTGAGAAGGACAGCAGTCATGCTGGAGTAGGGCCCACCCTGCTCCAGTATGACCCCATCTTCGCTAATGACATCTGCAATGACCCTATTTCCAAATAAGGCCACATTCTTAGGTACTTCGAGTTAGGACTTCTCCATTTGAATTCTGGGGGGTACAATTCAACAATAACAGTTGTGAAAAGTGATGTTGGCAGAGGTGACCGACAGGACCTTAGACTGATATTTGGAAGAGTTGCCATATTCCAAAGGTCAGGAATATTTATTGGCTCTTTTCCTTTCCTTTCCTTTCCTTTCCTTTCCTTTCCTTTCCTTTCCTTTCCTTTCCTTTCCTTTCCTTCCCTTCCCTTCCCTTCCCTTCCCTTCCCTTTCTTTTCCTTCCCTTCCCTTCCCTTCCCTTTCTTTTCCTTTCCTCTCCTCCTTCTTCTCTCCTCCCCTCCCCTCCCCTCCACTCCCCCTTCCTCCCTCTTTCTTTCTTTCTTTCCTTTTTCTTTCTTTCTTTCTTTCTTTCTTTCTTTCTTTCTTTCTTTCTTTCTTTCCTTCTTTCTTTCTTTCTTTCTTTCTTTCTTTCTTTCTTTCTTTCTTTCTTTCCTGAAGAAAGATCAGGCAAAAATCACAAAGTGGAAGGTTGATGGACACTCAAGTCAATGGAGAAAAGTGGATTATTCCACAGTGGACAGTGTTAGAGCCAATCAGCTGGTTATGCAGAGCACAGTGAAAGCTGGCTCCCGGGCTGAGTCCAGCTGGCTCGAAGATGTCAGCCCAAAAGTTAAACTGTTAAAAAGGGTACAAGAAAACAGCTATTTAACTTTCATAATATAGGAATGGGGAGGGCCTATTCCTATAACACAAATTATTTCTCTAGTCCTAAAGCACAAATATCTCAACGACATAAAGCTGAGATCTCATGAAGGAAAATATTGATGTTCACTGCATGAAATAAAAATATTCTGCAGAAAAAAGATACAAAACATAAGACTACAATGAACAAAGAATGCCATGGAACAAAAGACAGACTGAAAAATATTTTTAAGACATATAACTAACAAAGGTCTGATTTCCTTTGTACAGAACAGGACTTTCCAAATTGATAAGGAAATGCTAAAAATCCACTAGAAAAATGGACAAAGGGCTTAAAAAAAAACACCAACAAATATGTTCAAAGATGCTCAACTGTACTCTAAGATTTGTAAATAACACCTCCTTTTCACTTACCCTATGGGCAAAGATCAACCAGTTGTCCATCTCCACTGTGGACGCAAGTGTGTCCCACAGGTGTGCTCCCTTCTGGAGTTGGGGTTATAAATCAACACAACCCTAGGTAGGGCAATTTGGCACTGTCTCTTATTTTTGTAATAAAAATTTTTTTTTTAGAGAGTGTCGGGGGCAAGGGGCAGAGGAAGAGAGAGCATCCCAACTAGGTTCCATGCCCAGCATGGAGCCTGGTGGAGAGCTGAGTCTCATGACCTTGAGATCATGACCTGAGCTGAAACCAAGAGTCAGATGCTTAACCAACTGAGCCACCCTGGCTACCATGGCACTGTCTTTTAAAGCAAAATATGCATATCTTCTGTTACCTTGTCCATTTTACTGCTACAGATCTGTCCTATGGACATCAAAGAGGATCCTTGCAGTGTTAGTGTAAGAGAAAGGGTTTGGGAAGCTATCTAAGTATTCCTCAGTAGAGCCCTACTTTTGTAAACAGCTGCACATGCATGTCCCGAAGTGTTATTCTGCAGTTTAAAAGAATACTTTAATCAGGATTTATAAGGCCAATAGACACATGAAAAAATGTTCATCATCACTAGCCATCAGGGAGATCCAAATCAAAACCACATTGAGATGTCACCTTATACCAGTTAGCATGGCCAAAATTAACAAAACAGTAAACAACAAGTGTTGGAGAGGATGTGGCGAAAGGGGAACCCTCTTACACTGTTGGTGGGAATGCAAGTTGGTGCAGCCCCTTCTGAAAACAGAGTGGAAGTTCCTCAGAAAATTAAAAATAGAGCTATCCTCTGACCCAGCAATTGCTCTACTGGGTATTTACCCCAAAGATACAGATGCAGTGGAAAGAAGGGCCACATGTACCCCAATGTTCATGGCAGCAATGGCCACAATCGCCAAACTGTGGAGGGAGCCAAGATGTCCTTCAGTGGACGAATGGATAAAGAAGATGTGGTCCATATATACAATGGAATACTATTCAGCCACCAGAAAGGATGAATACACAAATTTTGCAAAAAGATGGTTGGAACTGGAGGAGGTTATGCTAAGTGAAATAAGTCAAGCAGATAACGTCAATTATCATATAGTTTCCCTAATTTGTGGAGCATAGGGAATAGCATGGAGGACATTAGGAGAAGGAAGGGAAAAATGAAGGGGGGGTGGAATCAGAGGAGGAGACGAACTATGAGAGACTATGGACTCCGGGAAACAAACCAGGGGCTTCCGAGGGGAGAGGGTGGAGGAATGTGTTAGCCCAATGGCGGGTATTAAGGAGGGCACATATTTCATGGAGCACTGGGTGTTACAAGCAAAGAGTGAGTCATGGAACACTACATCGAAAACTAATGATGTACTGTACTGTGACTAACATAACATAAAAAAAAAGCACAATGAACCATGTGCAAAAACACATGCTCCCATTTGTGTGACAAAATATAAATATATGTTAATGTGTGTGTACGTATGCTTGAATAGGTATCAACTATTTCTGGAAGGCATCCATGTGACTATGAGCAGTGAAGGGTTTGTAGAATAGAGGATGGGAGTGGGATGCATTTTTATTATGCATTCTTTTATGCTCTTTGAATTTCTCACCATTTGCAAGTATCACTTTTAATGCAAGAACATCAAAATTACAATAAAAAATGAGGAATAAGAAATCGATTCTTCTCTGGCAATAAAGAGGTTTTGCTCTGGGCTATTGTTCGATGCTCCCCTTTAATACACAGTTGAGGACAGTGAGAAGCAAAATTTAATTGCTTTAGACTGAAGTAAATAAAGAGAGATTCATCACACAGGTCAAATTGGAGATGCAGGCAGAAGATTAAGGTGGCTGCTGTCTGGAAAAGGAAAAAGCTACTATGCTTTAAAGAATAATGTGCTGTTTGCAACAACATGGATGGAACTAGAAGTTTATGCTGAGCGAAGTAAGTCAATCCGAGAAAGACAATTATCACAATTATCACATGATCTCTCTGATACGAGGAATTTGAGAGGCAGGGTGGGGGCTCGTTGTGGGGAGGGAGGGAGAAATGAAACAAGATGGGACTGGGGAGGGAGACAAACCATAAGAGACTCTTAATCTCAGGAAATAAACGGAGGGCTGCTAGAGTGGAGGGGGTTGGGAGGGATGGGGTGGACGGGTGATGGACATTGGGGAGGGCATGTGCTATGGTGAGTGCTGTGAATTGTGTAAGAATCACAGACCTGTACCCCTGAAGCAAA
The DNA here is from genome assembly GCF_002288905.1 of Enhydra lutris kenyoni. NCBI lineage: Eukaryota > Metazoa > Chordata > Mammalia > Carnivora > Mustelidae > Enhydra > Enhydra lutris. The sequence continues at coordinate 8,311,260 of NW_019154127.1, forward strand.
TAATACATTGTATGTTAATTAAAAAAATTATGTGGTGAATCTGGCATTCCTAAGTTGTGATCGCCATGCATCCCTTGTCTTGCATTAGAGACCATCAGGACACAAACGGAGATACGGGCCTATGCACTCAGTGCTGGCTGGTTGGTGCCCATGCTGAGAGCAAGACCCCCTTCCTCTGGTTCCTGCTGACCTCTCACTGTTTACCCTGCCATTCCTCCTCCCCCAGCTTTAGGAGCTAGGAAATGTGGTGGGGGAGAGCTGTCCCTACAGGCAAGTGTCCCAGAGGGCAGGGGTATCTAGGGAGACTCCTTTAGGCTGAGGGTATCTTTCACTCACACCACTTAAAACAAAGTTCCCAGGCCCTTAGAGGTGCTTTGCTTGCTGGCTTGGGTCCAACAGCAGGACAGCGTGCTCTCCTTCAGGACAGCCTGGGCTCAAGAAGTTGGCTGCTGGGAATAAGGAAGGCTATTGGTTGGGCCCCAGTGGATGTCTCAGCAATGTGGGATCATACGCCACACAATGATTTCCCCAGATGACTGAGGTTTTTCCCTTTAAGTTGCAATATAAGTAATGACCACTTCTCAGAAATATTTGTATATTGTGGCAAACACAGCTTCGAAGCGGACTTCACCTTGTATAACCTATGTTCTTTATGTCTCTGGGCTGTCTTGTTGAAACCTCAAATATCATTCTGTCCTGCAGTGCAGACCTAACCCCAGGAGACTGCAAAGTGGGCAGCAGCGTTGCCCTCTCTCCTGAGTGCTTTCAGACAGCTACACATTTGGGCTTTTTTTTCTTTGACGTAGGGTTCTGGACATTTTTTTTTTTTCCCACTCGCTGCCAGACTCAATCCTTACTGCTTTCCATGAAACAGTTTTTAGTAAACCCATGGCCTTCCTTTATTTGCTGTTTCCAGGCTATTGTGGTCTGGGACTCCAGTCAACTGAACTCATTAGGATTTCATATTAGATGAAAGAAACATGCTTTGCTTATCTTCACATCAGTCTCAGACACTTGTGCTCTGTGTATGGTGTTCAATGAATGGACCTTGTGGTATCTCCTGAGGGTGCATTTCTGTCCTTGCTTTTGGGTTCTTAGTTGTGTTCTACAGTCTAGATGGATGGAGTTTGCAGAGAAGCAAGTGCTTGATTAAGAAGTCTCTTTATTCTATTTATTTTTTCAAAGATTCTCGAGGATTACAGTTTTTTACTGTTGTTCCCTGAGTCCTACCATCCAAGATGGAAGGTGTCCCTCTTGTCTGACCTGTTTCAGTTGTATAAAAGGCCTGAACAAGAAGAAGAGGACTCTCCAATTTTCAGTTTAGTGGATTTTTCTGGAAAGGTTTGGCAGACGGGTATTTTTTCCCCTTATAAAGGTATAATTTCAGAGCAGAAGTGTTCTAACATACCTGAATGCGATGAAATTCCCAGTTCATCTTATTAAATTCAATCTAAGAATCTCCTGCTAATAAGGGGGATGAGTGCTTTTTCTAATATGACACTTCTAGATCTTTAAACTGTCTGCCATTTTACAGGTGAGTAGAACCTCTGAGCGCTAGAGACACACCAGCATTTTAAAAGCACCCTTTTTGGAACCCTCCTACACTGTTGGTGAGGATGCAATCTGGTACAGCCACTCCAGAAAACAATATGGTGGCTCCTCAAAAAGTTGAAAATAGAGCTACCCTATGACCCACCAATTGCACTACTGGGTATTTACTCCAAAGATACAAAGGTAGTGATTTGAAGGGGCACGTGCACCTGAATGTTTATAGCAGCAATGTCCACAATAGCTGAACTATGGAAAGAGCCTAGATGTCCATCAACAGACGAATGGATAAAGAAAATGTGATTTGTATATATATACAATGGAATACCATGCAGCCATCAAAACCCCCAAATCTCGTTATTTGCAATGATATAGATGGAACTAAGTGAGATAAGTCAATCAGAGAAAGACAATTATCATATGATCTCACTGATATGAGGAATTTGAGAAACAAGACAGAGGATCATAGGGAAAGGGAGGGAAAAATGAAACAGGATGAAACCAGAAATGGGGACAAACCATAAGAGATTCTTAACCTCAGGAAACAAACTGAGGGTTGCTGGAGTGGAGGGGAGTGGAAGTGATGGGGTGGCTAGGTGATGGACATGGGGGAGGGTATGTGCTATGGTGAGTGCTGTGAAATGTGTAAGACTGATGATTCATAGACCTGTACCCCTGAAACAAATAATACATTATATGTTAATAAAAAATAAAAGCACCCCTTTTTCTCTTCAATTGTCTACTATATTTCAGATTTTATGATAGATTTTTTTGGAATCATCTCATTTAAAAATCACCCAAACCAAGCCAGGCAGATATTATCATCTCTAACCAGGTAGAAAGCCCAGGGCTTTCCCTGTGAACCTCACCTTCATTTGTCAGCCTAATGGAACCTAACAGTAATATAAGTATGGGAAACATGACTCACTCCTGGTGACCAAGGCACTCCTGATCCCAGGTCAGTCAGGCTCCTCTGAACCCTCTTCCCCATGAGGCCTTGACCCTTGGACTTCTGTATTTGTCTTTGCATCATCCAATTTTAGCAAAAGTCCTGTAAGGTCTGGTTAGCCAGAATCTCCCACTCTGATATCTGGTCACCCTCAATATCAGATCAGGTTTCTCATCCTTATCCTCCATCCCCCAATGAGGTCTGATCACTTTGCTTGGCTTCAGGAAGATCCTGTGAAGTCAGTTTAGCCAGAATGCCCCTCACCTCCTCCTGGTATTTTCCCATCCACTGGCTCCCCCTTAGTTAGAATCTTTGCTTATCCGTGCTGTATTTGGCCTTAAATCCAGTTCTGGACTGAAGTCTCTTTCCCCTATTGCAATAGCTCCTGATTAAAATCTGCTTTTACCCCTTTGACTACTGCCAGGCTGTGGTTTTTCTTTAACACTGGCTAAACCTGTTCTGGGACATGGAATTCTAACAGCAGAGAGGTGGGGAAGAGGGAGGCAGGTGTCAGCTAAGATGCCTGAGAGTATTCGTTAATGAGTCCCGTCTTGCAGATATTGGCTGGAAAACCAGACTTGGTTGCTTAGTAAGTATTTCTCTTTGTCCTACTGTTTCAGAAAAGGTATTTATTTATTTATTTAAAAAAAAAATTTTTTTTTTTTTTAAGATTTTATTTATTTATTTGTCAGAGAGAGAGAGAGAGAGATCACAAGTAGGCCGAGAGGCAGGCAGAGGCAGAGGGAGAAGCAGGTTCCCTGCTGAGCAAGGAGCCTGATGCGGGACTCGATCCCAAGACGCTGGGATCATGACCTGAGCCGAAGGCAGCCGCTTAACCAACTGAGCCACCCAGGCGTCCCAGAAAAGGTATTTAATATACACAGTGATATTATGGATGGCAGTGTTGGCAAAGAAGCCATGACAGAGGTCAAATGGAGAAGTCTTTGAGGATATATTGAATCAGTGCAATTCAACTGCTGTGAAGATATTAAATCTATGTATTATCACAACTGTGTATATTTCAGGTCCAGTTCCTGAAAGTACAGTTTGAAGTGCAGGATGGAGCAAGAAGTCCCTTTTCCAGAACTTTCAGGGTCTACAGCTTTTATTTTTAAAATTATTTTATTTATTTATTTATTTATTTATTTATTATAATTAAATAATAATATTTTTTGGCCCACAGCTTTTCCAGTGGACAGGGTCCTAATAACAAGGAAAATTTTGCTCTCCTGCCTGCCACCGTTCTCAGTGAGGTGAAATCTGGATGGATTTCCTGCTCTGGGATCACCTCAAAATCACAAATATTAAAAGGTCTGACAGGTTGTAGAGGAGAAGGGTGACAAGGAACGTTGGCAGGTCAGTATCTTTTCCTTTTCTGCTCACCTTTCCCTTCAAAGGGGCTCTACCTTGTTCTCAGGTGTTCTTATCCTGTTCCTCCCAAGAAAGGGAATTTCCAGCTCAGGTTGAGTTTTTGAGGAAGTTATTTATCCATCTACAGTCCCTAGTTCTTAGTACACTGTGGGAAATCAATATATCCCTCCCCTCTCTTTCAAGAATTAACAGTGGGTGTGCCTGAGTGGCTCATCTGTTAAGCGTCCTACTCTTGGTTTCAACTCAGGTGGTGATCACAGGGGTGTGGGATTGAGACCCATGTGGGGTTCCATGATCGTTGGGGAATCTGCTTGAGATTCTCTCCCCCTCCCCATGTCCCTCTGCCACTCATGCTTTCTCTCTCTCTTTCAAATGAATAAATATTAAGAAAAAAAGGAATTGACAGTGAATTAGTAAGAAGAAGCAAACAGTTACTACCAAATGTCAGCACAGATGACATCTGAAAGGCAAGGCTTAGTCTCTTACTTCTCTCATGCCAGGCATCAGGAGTTGGGTGGGAGGCACTGAGTGGCCTAAGACCCCCTTCCTCACACCATTTAATTCACTTCAGGGAAGCAGTAGCTCCTCCCCACCAACAAAGCTGCCTGGGGTCTCAGCCTGAGTCAGAAGTTGGATTTCACTGCATCAAAAACTAATGATGGGCTTTATGGTGACTAACATAACACACACACACACACACACACACACACACACACACACACACACAAAGTTGGATTTCAGAAGGCCAAGCCATCAGTGTATTAATCATCAATGGCCCATGCTACTGTATCCTTAGAAAACTTAATTTTGGATAAATAATTTGGAAGGATAGAAGACATCCACTGCAATCAACTAGAGACAATCCTTATAAGTATTTTCCTTCTCAATATAGTATTAAGTAATTAAAATTGAGTTTAGTTACATATGATATACTCACTTTAAGTTGTCAGTATATATGAAAAATCATCAACTGTAATTTTTATATCTTGCTATGACTTGTTCTATGTCCAGATATTTATCATTTCCATTTATTATTATTATTTGTGACATTCAAGGCTCTCTGCACTATACAGCATGCTCCCCCAACCATCTCCCCCTTGAATCTTGTTTAATTTGTAGAAGTTTAAAGGCTGTCTACCACAAGACTTTTGATAAAATGTATTTTTGCATTGAAATCAGTGGACGCTTGGTGGGGTAAGTTTTTGGCTTCAGCAACTGTCCACAGGGGAGCTATATATCTTCACATTTATAACTGGTGTTGTTAGGAGAAAAGGCCTTGGCTGTGGGAATCTTAGGGAACCTCAAGATTTTTGAGTTTGCCCAAGGTGTGTGAATATCTTTGTGAGTTCTGGGGACCGTACCACAGTTACCACGAATGGCAACTGGCCCAGTTAACAGCCTATGGCTGCCATCAGGGCACCAACATGAATCCTAGAGGAGAACATAGGCAGTAATCTCTTCGATATCAGCCACAGCAACTTCTTTCAAGATATGTCTCCAAAGGCAAAGGAAACAAAAGCGAAAATAAAGTTTTGGGACTTCATCAAAATCAAAAGCTTCTGCACAGCAAAGGAAACAGTCAAGAAAACAAAGAGGCAACCCACGGAATGGGAGAAGATATTTGCAAATGACAGTACAGACAAAAGGTTGATATCCAGGATCTATAAAGAACTCCTCAAACTCAACACACACAAAACAGATAATCATATCAAAAAATGGGCAGAAGATATGAACAGACACTTCTCCAATGAAGACATACAAATGGCTATCAGACACATGAAAAAATGTTCATCATCACTAGCCATCAGGGAGATTCAAATTAAAACCACATTGGGATATCACCTTACTCCAGTTAGAATGGCCAAAATTAGCAAGACAGGAAACAACATGTGTTGGAGGGGATGTGGAGAAAGGGGAACCCTCTTACACTGTTGGTGGGAATGCAAGTTGGTGCAGCCACTTTGGAGAACAGTGTGGAGATCCTCAAGAAATTAAAAATAGAGCTTCCCTATGACCCTGCAATTGCACTACTGGGTATTTACCCCAAAGATACAGATGTAGTGAAAAGAAGGGCCATCTGTACCGCAATGTTTATAGCAGCAATGGCCATGGTTGCCAAACTGTGGAAAGAACCAAGATGCCCTTCAACGGACGAATGGATAAGGAAGATGTGGTCCATATACAGTATGGAGTATGATGCCTCCATCAGAAAGGATGAATACCCAACTTTTGTAGCAACATGGACGGGACTGGAAGAGATTATGCTGAGTGAAATAAGTCAAACCTAGAGAGTCAATTATCATATGGTTTCACTTATTTATGGAGCATAACAAATAGCATGGAGGACAAGGGGAGATGGAGAGGAGAAGGGAGCTGAGGGAAATTGGAAGGGGAGGTGAACCATGAGAGACTATGGACTCTTAAAAATAATCTGAGGGTTTTGAAGCGGCGGGGGGTGGGAGGTTGGGGGAACCAGGTGGTGGGTATTAGAGAGGGCACGGATTGCATGGAGCACTGGGTGTGGTGCAAAAATAATGAATACTGTTATGCTGAAAATAAATTAAAAAAAATCCACAGAGCCTTTCCTTTCCCAAACAGAAAATGAATCATACGCATATAGATCAAAGTAACATATTTCATGGGTGAAGCTCCAGGTTATTTTCAATCTCACGCCAATCTTAAGCCATACCTTTGAGGAGGAAGGATGGAGACAGCACTATGTGGTGGCTGTCCGCATAGATTCCTAGTCCAGTAGGTGACCACAAGATCAGCTGGCCAGGTTATGGGGATGGAGTTGTCTGAAATCACATTATCTTATATTAAGTTTCTGACTCTTTGCCATCAGTATGGGTGAAGAGTTGGGCCTCCAAACTGCATTCTGATTGCTTGCTTTGGACAGCCCATGTGGCATCTGGCAGCTCTTGTTGGTAGCCAGAGCTGACACCCACTGGATGGAGTTCTGTGGACTCTGAGAAACAAACTGAGGGTTTTGGAGGGGAGGGGAGTGGGGGGCTGGTAGAGCCTGGTGGTGGGTATTAAGGAGGGCACGTATTGCATGGAGCACTGGGTGTGATGCATAAACAATGAATCTTGGAACACTGAAAAAAATAAAATAAAGTTTAAAAAAACAGCTTGTTGGTTTAAAGTAGACAGAAGAACAAGTATAATCCCTTTAGCTATACCAGCCTCAGTTCCTACACTTACTGGTTGTAATAATAACCTCCCTACCCACGTGTCTCATTTTAGTAGAAAAGTCTGGAAGTTGATGGGAATATGGGGGTCAATATGAGTTATGTCTCGACTGGACATACTACCTTCTCCTGATTGTGGTAGGACTTTGGGACCTAATGGTCAAGCCCTTCCTTCTCTCTGAAATGCAGAGTTATACCCAGCTTTGGACTGAATCAGAAAGATGGGAGAACATTTATAATTCACTTTCAAAGAGATACAGAATATTGACAAGTGGACATTCTCTAAGACACAGATCTCCTACTGAGACCCATAGTCACCCAGTGACCTGCTGAGGAACCAACCAGTTAACCCAAATTCCAAAGTAATTTTCCTCAAACAAATGGTTATTTAGTTAACGTTAAAATTAAAGAGCTGGATTTGATAAATTTTGCTCTTAATATAGGTACCAAAAAGGGATGGCTTGTTATATAAGCCTTTATTTGTGTTGTAAATAAGCACAGTGAAACTAATTCTGTAAGCAACCTTGTAAAGAAGGTCTTGGTAATGACTAGCTACACTTTATTTGTGTTCTTTCTGTTTTTCAGCTTTTATTAAAAGGCTTAATGGGTAGAGAGAAACATTCCTGTGATAATTTCTATTTTGACAGCAGGAAATTAATAACATTAATCCAATTTGGAAATCAATCAGATCAATTATTTCAATGTCATACTTTTCTCTTCTGAAATAGATGGTACTGAATGCTATGTTGCTTCTTGAAAAGGGAATTGGTGTTATAGGAAGTACTCAAGAAATGATGACTTCAGTGATACATAAGCAGAGGTATACAGATATGCTATTGTCTCTTGATTAATGTCACCTATCGGAGGCTGGTGGCTGAATTTCCTCTTTCACAAGAGGGTGCCCCCAGGGTCTGTTTGAGCTGAAGAATGAAGTAACATGTAGGTCTGGGCTATGATGGGTGAGTCCACAAGAGAGAGTCCCTGGTCAGGGCTTGGAAATGACAGCTTTAGTCCAAAAGGCCAAATCTGGTGGGCAAGAGACAGATAGGAGGAGATACTAGGCAAAGCAGGCTGCGTGGTTCTGGGTCAGGACAGGAGATAGGAAGGGCAACCATATGGGTGGGTGGGAGCCTCATATGAGGCCCTTGGCCTTTCTAGAGGGCAGGTGCTCTGAGAATGTAGGGCCCCTCAGACAACCGTAGGCAGGAAATATTGGGGGAGGGTGGGTGACACAGCAGAGTTGATAATGCAAAGTGAATTGATATGTGATTTTGGACTAAACTCAGAAACACCATGGGTTGAGCTGGAAAAACAGCTTCCCAGGCCTGCAGATAAACAATGCTAGGTGCTGTGCTAGGCACAACCTTCCTGCTCAAAGGGCATTGAAGGTAAATGTAGAGAACTTTCTAGAGAAAAGTCCAAGCTGGGAGAACATGTGTGGTGTGCAGCCATGTGTCCTCAGGATTTTCCTGAAGACACTTTCTGTGAAGAAGACCATTGTACACATGGATGCCCTGCTCTGTGTCTCTGCCAGCAGTTCTCACTAGGACAGTGATGCAGCATCTTTGCCCAGGCCTCAACCTTCCCATCCTGGAGGGCTCTTCTAGCAACCACAGTTCAGATGTTTCAATAAAGAGAGAAGGGTACGGGCAGCATCGAGGGAGGGACAATGGGACACTTCAGGATTTTCCATACCACTTGACTATGGAATAATGAGCCTAGTTCCAGTGCATTTTGCTTAATGTAATTTTAAGATAAAGCACAATTAATCAAGTCATAGATGTGGCCTTTGTTCCATTTGAGTCTACAGAATGGCAGGTTCTGCATTCTACATGTCAGTCAAGTGTGGGGAATTTCTGTGAAGCTGTCAGCTCCTGGTGAGGATGAAAATGCTGTGTTTATTTATTACTCTGACTTGGTCCACAAAGGTTCTAAGCAGCTTGCAGAGTGTTATGGGCTTAATTGTGTCCCCCTTCCAAATTCATATGAGGAAGCCCTAAGTCTCAGTGTGACTGTACCTGCAGATGGCATCTATTTGGAGTTATAAAGGTTAAATGAGGTTATAAAGGTTAAATGAGGCCTTATTCCAATAGGACTGGTGTCCTTTTACAAAGAGGGAGAGAGCTTCCTCTTGGAGCACAAAAAGGAAGGGCCAGGTAAGGACATGGAGAGAAGGTGGCCATCTGCAAGTCAGGAAAAGACCTCCCACTAGAAACTGAATCTGCCACCACCTCAGTCTGGGGTTTCCTACCTCCAGAACTGTGAGATGTCTGCTGTTTATGCCATGCAGCTTGTGGTGTGCTTTATGGCCTAGACAACTAACACACAGAGCATGTAGACAGCAACTTCCATGATGAGGGTGATTGTCATCGAGACGAACCCGTCAAGGTTGGGGCTGTGGGAACCAGTAGGGTTGATGCTTTGTGAAACACACACATAATGATGTGAAGCCTTGCTATATGCACCACATATTTGGTTCTAGGCATTATTGCAACTGCAGGGGAGACCTGGCTCGTTACAGGGTTTATAGCATTCATCACATCCAAGGAAAGAAATTTCTAAGCAAAAGTACAGCTCTTCATAGTACTATGACATGAGGAAATTTCCCCCAAGAGTTTGCAACAAGGTGGTGGGGCTCTGAACTATAGTCAACACCACCTTCTGGTAGACAATCTTACATCATGCAGCAGGCTTCAAAGCACAGGGTCATTCTCTGCTTCTCTGGTAGATGAGAAAGCTCGGCTTTGAGACTTTCTGGAAGAATTTAAGGACTGTGTGGTCACATGCAGGCCTCTCCATGTGTTTCAGTCCAAATCAGCTTTCTGATAAATATTGGAGGTGATGAGCTTGGGCTTTTTTCCTGACAAGTTCCTAGGGTGGAGTGTTTTTGAACTACTGGTTTAGGTCAGATAGAAACACTTAGCAGAGTGGAGCTGGGTTAGAACTGATCTTCTCTTTTGTAACTGAAGGAGTCTAGTAAGGATATCTGCTCTGTTCTCCTAGTACCTAGGTCTGGCTTCTAAAGACCAGGCTTTACTTAAGGGAATGAAGACTCTCTGGAGAATGTCTCATTTCATAACAGGGATTGGGCAACTATAAGGGGAGCCTAAAATATCTTTTTGTGCCATAAAGGAAGGAAGAGTACAAAAAAACGATGAAGAAATGTCCAAAGAATGAGAAGTCTGCCTGAAGAGGATTCCACTGGCCAAATCTAGGATTATTAGATCATCTTGAATAAATAATGATAGGAGTTTGTAATCCATTGAGTAAAAGACTCAGTGAATCCAAACTGGTATAGATTGGTAGATAGATAATTAGATAATGGAGGGAGAAAAGCTCTTACTTATAGCTGAAAGCCAACACAAATGAAGAAAGACTCATGGAGCTAAAAAAAATCACCATTTGGTGACCATGTTAGTAATGTCTAGTTGATTTAGGTAAGCATCATCAATGAGTGCTAAAATGAAAGCTTGAGGAGGAACAAGATATTCACATGGTCTCAAAATACCTATCCACAATAGATTGTGTACAATGGTTGCCTGATAGAGTGCAGAGTTTGTGTGTGTGTGTGTGTGTGTGTGTGTGTTGGGGGGGGAGGTGTAATTTATAGCAAGGTTGTGTGTCTTTGTTGATGGCTAATTACTGTATTTTCCACTCAGCCTCCCAAAAAAATGGGGTGAAGGCAGAGTGGCCTTTGGACCAAAAACATCTCTTGGAGGGTGGAATGGATTTTAAAATCTTCATCCTCCAAATGGACTGATGTTAAGAATACACGTTGTTATGAGAAAAGTCGGAAAATGTGAAGTAGTGGGAGTACTTTTCACCCAAGAGCAAAATAGAGCAAGCAAAAAAGGAAACGGGAAGTCAGTGCAAACCCTCGTTAAGCAAAACTCTTCATGTCTTTTTATTTTTTTCTTTTAAACACGGTGCTAATAATGGTACTGTTTACTGACAAATCTCTGCTTTTGAACAGAAGTTAATTTTAGCTTTAGCTCTCTCTTTACGGTCAGGAAACCTCTGCTCCCTATTGTGTTCTCATTCTGGGGGATGCAGATGTGAATGATTTCATCGTTCCATGGATTATGGTTGCTTCTCCTTTTCCAGGGAGGTGTCATGCTTGCTGCTCTCCTTGGCAGTGAGAATGTAGAATCTGTCTGAAGTGCAGTTCTGACCAGAATTACTAGAAAAGAGCTCATGTACACGGTCCCACCTCCCTATTTAAAACATTTCCTTACGTACTTTATTCCATTTTGTATCATATTGTGATTTGTTTGTGTCTGTCTCAATGTCTAGAACAAGGGAGAGCTAAGATTCGTTTTGACCTTTTTAAATGGTTGGGAAAACACCCAAAAAAGAATATTTTATGACACATGAAAATTATGTGCCCATAAATAAAGTTTTATTGAGACAGAGCCTCACTCCTTTTTCGCCTTACTGCCTATGGCTGCTTTCATGCAATGGCAACAGAGTTGAGTCATTGTGACAGAGATGTCACAAAGTCTAAAATATTCACTACCTGGCCATTTACAGAAAACATTTTGCCAAATCCCTGCTCTAAAATGTGAGTTCCCTAGGGACAGGACTGTGTTTCCTTTTGCACAATCCTGGGCACATGGAAGTTTCTGGAAATTTCTTGCCTGCAGACTGAATACAACTCAGCCTAAGACACCTTGCCCACTGAACTTTTACTTTCAGAAAGGCCTCTTTGAAGGTGTCAGGAGTGTGTTGGTATGTCCTGATTCAGCATCGCCCCTCATCCTTCATAACTGTAGCTAGCAAGGGTTTTCTAGTGAGACCCTCCTTGACAGAAACTTCAGAGGCAGTCCAGAGGCCAACCCCACCCCCAGAACAAAAAAACAAAACAAAACAAAAACAACAAGAAACCCCCCCAAAATCCCCGCAAAAAACCAAACCCATCGTGTGTTCAGGAATTTCAGCTGCATAGGCAGGTGGTGGAGAAAGTCATAGGGCACTTGGACAGGTGCATGACTGGGACATACAAAAGATTGGTCTTTATTCTTCAATGACTCAGAAGCTGCTGAGAATGTTCCAACTGAGGAGTGAAGGGATGGTATTTGTAGGTTACAAAGTGTTTTCTGACAATTGTAAGGAGGGGAATTGCAGAAACAAGAGTCTACAGTTAGGGAAGACAGTATGGAAGCAGGTAATAGTCCAGGGGGAGGGAGTGGTACTGTGAATCAATGCAGAGGCCAAGATAAGGAAGAGGAGAGAACAATTGGATACTCCATATAGGTATGAGATGGAATGGGCAAGCTTAGCCAGTGCTGTCACATATGGTTGTGCAGGTTGTACACTGCACAACTCATTTACATCTAAGCACAAGTTTGTCTGTTTCAGAAATTTCCCAGCAGATGGCAGTAGAGTGTCTTGAGGAGGGATGCCTTCTCTTTTGCACAAAGGAGACTGATGGGCTAGCGGCAGTCCAGGGCTCAGGGAAATGGTTGGGAGTGAGAAAACTGTAGTGCCCAAGGGAAGAGGCAGTGTAAAATGACAGCAAGTTTTCTGGCCTGGGAAACTGAGAAACTAGTGGTTTTATTCATCAAAGTGTAGACTATAGAAAATATGAATTTAGGACAAATTATATTTAAGAGACCTGAGAGCCACCCCGATGGAGGTATCCAGGACATAGTTAGCTTCTGGGCCTGTAGCTCAGGAGACAGGTGTGGGGCTATACTGTGGGAACCACTGCCCACTGATAGGAGGTGAGGCCAAGAGGCAGGGATGGGTTGCTTTGGGAGGATGTATGGAAGGAAGTGATCAGAGCTTAAGACAGAGCCCTGGGGAGTCACTGAAATTTTATCTCCCACTCTGCAAATATTTATTTATTTGAGGAAAAGAGACAGAAGGAGCAGAGGGACAGGGACAGAGAATCCCAAGTGGGCTCCACATCCAGCACAGAGCCTGATGCAGAGCTGGATCTCATGACCCTGAGATCATGACCTGAGGTGAAACCAAGAGTCAGACACTTAACTGTTGAGTTAACCAGGCACCCTGAGCCACTGAAATTGTCAGTAGCAGATAATGGAAGGGAGACTTGAAGAAGACTGAGAAGGGGTGGTTGGAGCTAGTTCCCAGAGTGATTCTCAATGTCAGGAGGCAGAAGCTTTAGGCTAACCATGGCTAGGTGGATTTTTTTTTCAATTTTAAATAATTCCAGACTTCCTCTAGTGCTTGAGGGACTAATCTAGTTTGTGACCATGTAGGATATCTTATTCATTCCTCCACTCATTTATTCTGGCAGCTACATATTTACCCAGTGTCTACTGCAATCCAGGAATTATTCCAGGTGCTGGGACTACAGCAAAGAACAAGATGAGGAGCTGCTCTCATGGAGCTTACATTCTATTGATAATAAACACATAACCAGATGTCAGCTGGTGAGGCATTCCACACGGCACAATGTATGCACAGTGACTGAAGCCAGTTTCTATCAGGTGGTTGGAGAAGATCTCCGTGTGGAAGATTCCCTGTGCTTAGAATAGAGAACCCATGTGGTTGCAGCATGGTGAGTCAGTTGGGAAAGTGGTTGGAGGTAAAAGCAGAGAATCAGGCTAGAGACAGTCCAGAAGGACCTTGTAGGCCATGGCAATGAATCTGGATTTTTCCAAGTGCCATGGGAATGACTTGCTCTGGTTAACATTTATTAAAAGTACTCTAGATGCTATGTGCAAAATGGACTTCTGTTGGATGGTCTAAGTAAAGCAGGGAAACTCCGTTGAATGTCATTCCCTTCACATATGACAACTTAATCTGGGGTGGTAGCCACAGACATAGATAAATTTTAGAAATCGTATCTGTAGAACTTCTGGATGGTAAGAGAACGAGATGAATCAAGGACGCTGCTGCAGTTTTTGGTGTAAGTCAGTGAATGGCTGATAATGACATTTATGAACATGGAGAAGACAAAGAGGGAAAGAAATTTTAGCACATTCTAGAATCTCTAGTTTCTGCTTTGGCCACATTAGTTATACAAGCTTGTTAGGCATCTAAATAGGGATGCCAAGTATGCAGCTGGATTTCTGAGTGCAGAACTCAGGGGAGAGGTTAGGGCCAGAGATAGAAATTTGATGTCACATGCAAAAAAGATGGTAATTGACGTCAAAGGCCTGGCTGAAATGGCTCAGAGGGAAAGTGGACAATAGGACTCCAGATAGAATGGGCTCTGAGGCAAGAAGAAATAGGTTACAAAGGAGGTTGGAAAGGAGCTTGCACTAAAGAAGGAGGGAAAGCAGAAGAAGTGATAAACACCAGGGGAGAAAGGTTGGGGAAAGAGGCAGTGGTAATTATGTGGAGAGGCTAAGTAGAACAGGAATAGATGGGGTGGCCTTTGCAACTAACAGGATGGACACTGCCAGGGAGTTTCAGTGGTGTGCTAGGAATACAAGCCCATTTGGGATGAGAAGTTAAAATATGACAGTGGGGATGTCAGATAATTCCTTCTAGAAGTAATGTGGGAAGGAGAGTCAAGGAATGGGACAGTACTGGAGAGGAGCATGGTGCCAAAAGATGTACAGTTTTGTTTTTGTTTGTTTTTGAAGATAGCAGAAATCAGGGAATATTTTTATGTTGATGGAAATAGACTATTAAGAAAAAATTGTTGACAGAAGAAAAAGATGGTGCAGTCTGAAAATCTTTGAGTAGACCAAAGGGGGTGGATCAGAGTTGGCCCTGGGTTGAGCAGGGCTCTCCAAGAATAGGAGGGAAGACAGATAGGGGTTAACGGCCCAGGCAGGGTGGTAGGTATGGCTGTGTAAGAGAGGACCAGTGGTCCATCCTGATTGCTTCCATTTTCTCAACTAAGTTTGAAGCCAGGTTGTTATCTAGGAGAAGTGGCATTAGATCAAAGAGAGGAGAAAGCAGATTTTTATAGATGGGAACATGAACAGGCTAACCATTTAAATTTAAATGCATACTCCTTGGATCCATCTGTGAATTTTGTTTCATCCTAAGAAGAGACTCCAGGGCAGGACATGTGAGATGCTGTGAAGGAAACTGCACATTTTTATCTAATACTCTTCTTGTCTGCTGGGCCATTGCCTTCCAATAATGAATGCTCATTACTCATGAGATACCCTCTTCTACCAGGTTGAGCATGTATTAGACTGAACTCAAGGAAAGAAATGCCACTATGTCATTCTATCCTTCATTGTGGCAATAGAGGACACCTTGCTTTGCTAACATGGGAGCTCATGGTGCCCTCAGCAAGCCTCTTCAATGTCAGGAAGGGCATTTCAAATTACAGGGGAGCTTTTGCTAATTCATCCACCAACACAGGGTGCGACTCTGTGCCAGATACCCACAGCAGTGGAGGCTGCAAAGTTGTACTGGAAACGTCCCTGCCCTTCCTTGTTCTTGGCCTGGTTTGTCCATGGCCAATCAAGTTGCCTGCCTGCAAACACAGTTATCTGCCGTTGGCTTAATGAATGTGATCTCTTTCTTCCTCTAGCTTTGGGGGCTGACACAGGGTCATCAGGCAAGACTGAACATGCTGAGGTCCCTCTGGGTGGACACAAAGGAATCATGGTGGAAAGTCTCAGGGAGGTGTTTGGAAATCTTTCTTGCCCCTTATTGGACCTTGTGGATTCTTAAAACCTTCTGCAAGAATTATGGACCAGCATCATTTTTGTTCCCCTAAAGTTTAACAACCTTTTCAACTTTGCAGAAACAGACAATATAGAAAACCAAGTATCTGAAACAAATAAAGTACTAATATTCACTGCTACTTTAGCTCTCTATGTTGTACTAAACATACTTAATTTGGGGCCATTGTGAACAAGGCATTGATTCTCTTTAGACTCAGCCTTCAACTTTGTCTCCTCGGTGCTCACATTGTGGGTTCTCCTCTAATGTCATCACCCATCAGCCCCTCCTCAACTATTGGCTTTCACAGATTCCTATTAATATTCACCCTATATAAAGTATGCTTGAGAAAGTGTAAATGGAAATGTATTTACTTAGCAAAAGTTTAATTAAAATCTTCTAAGGATGATCTTAATGACTAGAGAAAAATTATCATCATCATCAAACCCCCAAAAGAGTCTTGTTGGACATTTTGCAATGAAATAGAAGCCCCAACAAGGTTTAATTAGGCTAGTCAAAGTCCAAACCTTTTTATTGTTGTACTTTCTGGCAGGGAATTCAGAGTCAAAATTGATTCTTCCCTTTCAATATTAAACTATTTTTTCTTCCCTAAGGGTTTGTGAGCTGGCTGCTTGATTGCACTTTGGGTTATACTTGGCAAGGCATCAGGTTGTTTTGGTTGGGGTTGGCCCAGAGCATCAACTGGCATGGTCACCTGATAACACTGAACTGGGCGGAATCTGGAGTATGAGCCAGTGGGTGTCTTTTCAGGAGATACAGTGCCAAACATTAGGCAAGAGCAGATTTCCCCTGCTTTTTATGGTCAGGTGAAGTGAGCCTGATGGGCAAGCCAAAGCCACTAATCAGAAGAGAATATATCATTGAGCCATAATTGCCAGCGCACTGATGAACCTGAATCAATAACCATCCCTTTAAATGTGACTGTGTGTACCATGCCGCCTCCAGAGAGACATGGGGCAGACAGACTGGGGAGGTGGGCAGCTCTGAGATTGAATCTTGGCTTTAACCCTTCACTGGCTGGGTGACCTTGGAAAAGTTACTCTATAACTCCCCACTCAAGAGTAAGCTCCTCATTTGTTAAATGAGGATGATACCTACTTTCCCAAATTGTTTTGAGGATTGAAAATAATCTGTGTGCAAACCATGTACTAAAGTAATTGGTATCTGATAGACACTATAAGAATGATGGATGAGAATAGCATAATTCACAGAATTACAAATTCATTCTCTAAATTTACTGAGCACTTAACTATGCACTAGGTCCCATGGTAAGTGACTTACATATATTATCTCATGGAATTTTCTTGTAGATATAAGTATCATTCTCACTTTACAGAATGGAAAAGAAAGTTTGGTGAGATTAAGGAATATGATGTACCAATTCCACTGATAGTCAGGAGTGGAGACAGAATTTGAAGTCAGCCTGTCTGATCTGAAAGGCGTAGCCTGTGAAGGGAGAACTTAAAGTGGGGTGGGGAAGTTCTGCAAAGTAACTAACTACAGATTCAATTCATGGCTAATCTAGAGCTATTAGCAATGTACAACAGCCAAATTGTCAAAATATTAGTGTCGTATTTTGTGTCAGAGAAGATAGGCTAGATTTCATCATGGTAATAACCCAAATTTCAGTGGCTTAACCCAGTATTAACCAATAACATGAGGTTATTTCTCAGTCATGCTACATGATCCAAGTGACTTGATAGGGGTCTGCTTTTCAAAGCCACTCAATAGTCCAGGATGCCAGAAGCTCCACTGTGACATGCACTTTGAGTACCGTAGAAGTGGAAAGGAACATTACACATGGCTTGTGAATTTTCCACCAGAGTGATATGTGGGGCTTATGTATATACATCTGGAAGAATACACATCACATGTTCAACAGGAACAGGGAAATGTGGATCCAAATGTGTCTAGAAGGATGAAAGCTGGACATATTTGGTGCACAACACTAATGACTCTGTCCATTTTAAGCCTTAACTCACAGAAAGTTTTTAACTCAGTCTCCTGGTTTTCAAAACTACTTGGTTATCTGTGGTAGATTGTATTATTCTGTTCTCAATTGTTTATTCCACATCCTATGAGGCAATTACATATGGCAATCACTGCCATATGGCTTGCTGTGACTAATAAATGATGAGCTACAGTGGTGAGGCATCCTGCCATTTTCTCTTTTTTCTCCCTGCCATGAGAATGGCAAGTCCTACATAGGAATGCTTGCTTTTTCAATCTGCATCCTGGAGTAAACACGATGTGAACAGAGCTGTAGCTCACATGTAGTGTGAATGAAAAATAAGCCTTTGTGTTTTAAGCTTATGGTTGTTTGTTACTGAAGCATAACTTACAGAAATCTGACTGCTACAGTATCTTTATCTTTCTTCTTAGTCAATAAAGAACAGTGGAGTTGGCTATACAGAAAGTACTATTTACGTTTGACTCTTGAACAACACAGGTTTGAACTATGTGGGTCCACTTATGTGTGGATTTTTTACAGTATAACACTGTAAATGTATTTTCTCTTTCTTATGCTTTCCTTAACATTTTCTTTTTTCTAGCTTACTTTATAAGAATATAGTATATATTACATGTAACATACAAAAATATGTGTTAATCAACTATGTTATTGGTAGGCTTCTGTTCAATAGCATGCTATTAGTAGTTAAGTTTTGGGGAGTCAAAATTGTACATGGATCTTTAAAAAATATTTTATTTATTTATTTGACAGAGGGAGAGGGAACACAAGCAGGGGGAGTTGGAGAGGGAGAAGTAGGCTTCCTGCTGGTTGGGCAGGGAGCCCGATGAGGGGTTCAATCCCAGGACCCTCAGATCATAATCTGAGCCGGAGGCAGACGCTTAATGATTGAGCCACCCAGGTGCCTATACATGGATTTTTAACTGCATGGGGGGGGTCAGTACCCCTAACCCCTACATCTTTGAGGGTGAAATGACTATCCATTTTGTTGAAGTATATCCATAGTTTAAAGCAGAAGTATCTCTAAGGAATTATTATGTAAGTCAATATTATTTAGTTGAGTTCAGTTAAAAGCATAAAACTACATTCTCCAAATTGGGACATCACCCAATACCTTAGAGTTCTCATGAGAAACCTAGGAGGAGAAGTGGGAACTTGGAAATACCATTTTCAAATGCAGACTATTGGCCTTGTCCTCACTGAGCCGTTGCCTTAGAAGACCCGGGAATAATCTATATTCATGCCCACTTTGGGCAGAAATTATAATGATGAAATGTTACTATCTATAGGAATGCAAAGTCTTTTCTGAGTCCAGTGATCCTCATTAATTCACATCCCAATGATTTGTAATTCATGGTAAGTAACTGGGGCAGAGGCCAGGCTGGCATTTACTCTCAGTTGTGAGTATGCATTTCTTGAACTGGCTATCACAAGTTAACATTTGCCGTTTTGACTATTCAGAGGGCCTTCAGAGGGTCATTTGTTATTCTGTCGAGACTTCAGCTGCAAGGTCCCTGAAAACAATGGAGCCACTCTCCATGATTGGCCCTTTAGACTGCCAGACTTCCCATCCTCTCCAAGTTTTGTTCTCTGTGGCCTTTCACCTGTGCAGTCTAAGGGGGGAAGAAATGATATGTTCTCACAAGATCAGGAAGTCAAAAGGTTACCTGTCAGGTAGGTACCATTATTGCTCCAATTTTAGTGTGGAGATCTCGAGGCATTGAGAGATTAAGGTAGCAAGTGAATGGAGCAACTGTGGTTTGAACCCAGGATGGTCTGGCATTCGACACCAAAAAACACTCAAGCTTAGCTGTAGCTGAGAGAGATTATTTTTAAAAAAGAGGCATACTAAACAATTAATATAACAAACAGAATTTGCAAGTGGTTGGTGTAAGAGAAGAGAAGGGACATGTTTAGCTGGAGAAGAAGCACTCTGACTGTTTAGCTCAGTAGGTAGTGTATGTGTATATGTGTACTAATAATTTACATGGTTTCCCCCTGTGATTCTCTCCTGGTCATTAGAAATTGTCCGGTAGAACTGTGTCACTGGCAACACGCTGTCCCCACTCATATTGTGGAATGTCCTAAGAAAGAATAAAGCTCCACTGATTTAAGGATATGCTAATTAGAAACTTCACACTATTTGACACTCATCTCTTAATTTTCATAGAGTTATTTCTTCCCAACATGAATATTGACTTTAGAGTTTGAGCCAGAGGTAACTTCTAGATGCTAATTCAATATTTTTTCTTGGGTTTGAATCTAAATTGTATGTATTATGTGTCCATCATTGACTTCCATGGGACATCTATTTCAGTAGTTCCTCATGGCCTATTTAGAAAAGGAAGAACAATGGATTGTTGGGTATTGGCATTTAAATAATGAAATTTTTTGGGTCAATTTTGTCAATTTTTTGTATTTTGTTAATCACAATCACAATAATATATGGTCACTTTTTTTTTTAAAGATTTTATTTATTTATTTGAGAGAGAGACAGTGAGAGAGAGCACGAGCAAGGAGAAGGTCAGAGGGAGAAGCAGACTCCCCTTGGAGCTGGGAGCCTGATGCGGGACTCGATCCTGCAACTCCAGAATCATGACCTGAGCCAAAGGCAGTCGTCCAACCAACTGAGCCACCCAGGCGTCCCAATATATGGTCACTTTGATGTACTACCTTCTAAATTACGGGTCCCTACATGCCTCTTAAATTAGGGGAAATATTTAACAGAGTTATAGTACTTAACAGAGTTACAGTAGTCTTCCCTTTAGAGGGGTTGTGGAAAAGCTTAAAACCTTGTGCATGCTCTGTAGCATCCCACCTCAGATTGTTGGGACATTTGGTGAACCAGTACACAGTGTTCTCAAACTACTGAGGATCACAAAAAGTTTACTCTATTTGGGAAGCAAGTACCATTAGTTTTTATCCAGCCAATGACACTACTGGGATATTGAGGTAGACATTTTGGAAAGAAGCCCTGAATAAATCACTTGAACTAATGCTCCAGGGAGAAAGGATAGTTGGATTTCTTGATGTTGATGAATGGTAGATTTCTACCTAGGAAAAATAAATTCATGTGTCTTTGAAGTTTTTTTTTAAATTCCTTTTTATATAGATTTACCAGGAGGTTTTCACCCAAGTTCTTAACACTTCAGATCCCATCAATTAATTCTTTTCCTAGGTTAGGTAGTTGGGGTTATAACTCTTAAGACAAAAATGGTAAATCCCGAGATAATGACTTGTCAATGGAGAGATTAGCTGTAATTTATCAAAAGGAGAAAATAAGATTTGAAAAGTGTAATGGGTATGAAATATCATTACTAGAAATAGCTTAAGAGTACTGTAATGCTCACACTCAATCATCTTATCTGTGAAGTGCCACCTTTTCAAAATCTGTGATCTCATATTCTCCTCTATTATAATGAAGTGGCATTTTGATCACAGCAAAGAAAAATGGCACTTGGAAATCCGATCTGACAGAACATCGCACTCTTCCGGGGTATTTGTGTAGACACCACTTACATGATTTGCATTCCAGTGCTGTTTTGTGGCATGTCTCATTTTAACATGCGGCTGTTAAAAATCCACGTGAATGCATAAGGAGTTTTAAAACGAACTGGTAACACTGGAGACCAACAGAGACGCCTTAGAGAAACACAGGAGCTCGTGGTACAGGAAAAGGGAGGACAGACTGACTGCACACTGTGCAAACAGAAGCGCCCCGTTTTCTTTGGGTGCGCTTTTCTGTTGAATCTTCATGAGCCAGCAGCATTCAACACGCAGAAAGCACTGGGCTTGGAGGCTGTAAACGCCACTGAGCTTAGGTTTCAAGTTCCTACTCTCACAGCGGCCATTTGGCTTTAGCCAAGTACTAGTCTTGCTAGCGACTCATCTTGCTTGGGTCTCATTTCCTCATCTTACTGTAATGTAAGAACTGGGTGAAGATTCTTCCAGCTCGGAACTCCTGTGATGGGCAGTGTGATTTTTTGATAACAAAACCCTCTCCACAAGCACGTTTCTCTAGAGACAGAAACTCCTTCCGATTTGGCGCCCCCCACTTCCGGTTTCCGACTTCTGGTTTGTGGATACCCACTTCCGGTTTTCCCTCCCCAGCTTCGAACGCGCACTCCTCTCCCCCTCAGTAACCCGCGGAGGCAGGCTGTTGCGCCGTCAGTCCTGTTTTCTCATCTGTAGTGTTCACAGACCTACCCTGACTTGGCTGCTTCCCACCTTCCACTTCCCCCAGTTTTCTGGGCAGTATTTAAGTCTTAATACTTAATAATTTAATTCGATTATTCAATTTATTATTTATTTATTTATTAAAATTTAATGATTTTTTAATAATTTCATAATTTAAGTATTGAGTTCTCTTCTTTGTGAAGAGGACTTCTTCGAGAACAAGTTGAAGAAGAAACCCCCCTCGGAGACGGGGTGGAGCTCAGAGACTCAGAGGCTTGACCGGGATCCTAACCAGTTGCAGCGCGTGAGCCTCCTCTGGATCCCGGTTCAAACAAGCAGATGGGAAAGCAGTAAAAAAAAGGCATTTATGAGACGGTTGGAATTCGGACACTAGGTATTGGATCTTAAGGAAAAGATCCAATTATTTTAGATATTTTAGGGGCCACAACGGTGCTCTGGTTATTTTAGAAGCCTCGTCTTTTAGAAACACGCGCGGAAAGATGTGTCGATCAAACGGTCTGATGCCCGGGGCTGTTCGCGAGCGGGGGTACAGATGGAACGGGTTTGACGGCGAACCGCCAGCTCCAGAAGTTGAAGGATGGGTCCATGGGAGTTAGTTCTACTGTCGGGTCTACTCTTGTATAAGTTTTATGATCTCCATAATAAAAAGTGTACGAGAAAAGCTTAATGGGGATTCATCTTAACTAACAGGCACATTTGCTGAGGTGTTGGAAAGGACTGCTTGTCATAGTTGCATAATCATTGGGGGTAAATATGGAAGTTCATCAATCAGAAAGGCTATAGTGAGGAGCTGGCTGGCAGTGGGCCCAGCTCTGTGTAGCTGTCATCTAGCCTCCAGGCCAATTTGCCCTCTATAAATAACAGTCTATATGAATGCTTTACTATTTTAAAGCACATTTGCCACAGCTGCTGAGCATGTTTGTTTACGTAGCTGTGAACCCTTCTGTAAACATCACTATCTCAAAATTGCCCATGTGTCAGGAACATAAAGGGCCCCCTTTAAAAATATATTTGCAGGATGAGATACGGCCAGTTCCCAGATGTCTGGGTGGCTGGTGTCAGAATTTTCCAGGGTTTGATTCGTTTTCAAAAATAGAATCACATGACTGGAAGGTTCTTGAGAGGTCACCATGCACATCCCTCTAACTCGGGGCTGGACCAGACCGAAGCCATCCACCAAGGATGTGGGTCTATCTTATCTGTATCTTATCTGTGTCTTTTGTGAGTCTGTCTTTTATGAGGCTAGAGGACTTATCAGGTGGAGGGTTGAGGCCAGATGTTCAGGGCATTAAAGTTCAGCAAGACTCATGTCCTGCCTTCAAGGAGCTTGCTTTCATTTGCTAAAAACATACCTGACTCTGATAGAACACAGTGGGCTTGCTGCAGTACAGCTGCCGTGAGAATATAATACGTCAAGGGAACACCAACAGACCTATGCTAGGCCAGGACGCTCAGCAGACTGCAGGACCCCAGTGGATACCCAGCTTACTGCAGGATAGCTCAGATTCCCATATTGGGATCACTGTGTAATCACAACATGCGTGCCAGGAAGAGAGCGCTGTGGTGAGGTTGCGGTGTGGGGCTCATCCTTGGAAGAGGCCTGCTAATTGGGATCGGTGATAGTGGTTTAAGGCCAACTAAGACATTTTGGAAAGGAATGAATAAAATGGAAATTGTTTTGTGTCAGCTTGCTGTTTTCAAGGCTTCTGATTTCCCATCTAGTGCTACAATGAATAATTAGATCCTTGCGAATTTGTTTTCCTTGGTGTGCATTTGGTCCACATTTATTTTTTTCCTGTGGCTTTGACTCCTTGAAGCATTCCCTCTGTCATCCCTCAAAAGCCTGTTTGGTACCCACAAATCCCATTTGGGTTTCTCATTCACAAAGAAAAAGCATCTCACTGAAGTTTAAGAGATCAGATATTCTGGGAGTACTGAACTGTATGAATTCCATCAGTAAAAGATAAAGACATATCCAGCTTCCAGATAAACCCGGAACTTTCTAGAACACTCTTCCCTCCACTTAACAGAAATTGGAAAATTATTTATTTATTTTTTTAAAAGAAAATTAACAGTAGTTGCCTTTCCCCAGACACAGGATAAGTATTTTGATTCTTTTTGCTGGCAACTACCAAGTTTTCTCTAAGAAAGCAATAAGAAAGACTTCTGAATGCTTTGAGGCAAGTATCACTGTTAATTACCAAGAGAACAGTGTTCCTCCTTTTAAAAAGCCTCACTCATAACAAGCTGTCATCAGAAAGACAGGGTCTGCCTCAGGGAGAATTCCAACTCAGGGACATTACAAAGATAATTTGCTTATTCTGGATTCATTTATTTTTCAAGACTGGGCTTTGGTTTGAGGGAGCATGAAGCTCAGCTCCTGCGATTTGAAGCTCAGATTAACACCAGTAACCGGAGGGTACATTTCCAGGAGCTTTTGCTTTTTGAACTCAGAGATACAATGGTAAGAAGGCTTGTCCACTTCCTTCCCTCATGTCCTACTGGGAGAGTTTATAGTGAGAAATATTTTTTTGAAAATTTAAATTTAATTAGCCAACATATAGTACATCACTAATAGTGAGAAATTTAATATTAAAACCACATCATGAGTGTCATGAGTGGTCAGTTTATGCTGCCGGCAGCTGTACCACACTAGCTACCACTAGGGGGATCCAGAGTCCCTGTGCTCAGCAGAGGTGGGAGAAGTTTCTGGTCTGTGAGAAAATGACAGAGCTCCCCATTTGGATTCTTTCCTCCCCTCTCTTCTCACTTTCCTTCTCCTCTCTTTTCTTCTTCCTCCTCACACACAGTCATTGCCTCATGAGTACATGGGACAGTCAGGCTCAGGGTACAGATAGCCCTGTTCACATGAGCAGCTCTTAGTATTTCACATGAATTATTTTGTTATTCTCTGTAGCCATTTCAAATTAGGTCCATGTTCCTTTTGTTTTATGGAAAGGAGCACATGCCAACCATTGAGCTCCATACAAAGACTTTTACTCACATTTTCATTGCTTGCTGCACTTAAAAAAACCTAGCACAAATGTTTCCACCACTCTAAGAGAAGTTAGTTAGAGGTTATGACTTTGCCTTTTGGGTACTGGGAGGTGGAAATAGGGGATCAATGACTTTCAAGGAATGATCAAGATCAGGTTATGGGCTGAAGAAGACTCTGGGGCCAGGTTGTTGGCTGGGCATTTTTGGATTTTATAGATGAACCATGAGCCTCAGGTTGCAGACTTCAAAGCACAGAAGGGCAGACTTCAAAGCACAGATCTTGCATATCTAAAGAAGATTTTAAATCTAATATTGATAACTCCAAAGAACAGGAAAGAAAATAATGAATTTGGGTTCCAGTTAATACTTTTCCTGTGGGGCACTGTTCTTAGCTTAAGTCAGAATGTAAGGATCTATTTTGTGGAATGTTACTGATGAATATGGGCAGAACCTGCTTTGCTGTTGGGATGTATAACACGTATAAAGTTCAGATATGAGTGAAAACATCAATAAAACAGACTGTTTCTCTATTTTGAGGACAGGTCATTTTCTGGAGAACACACAAATGATCAGCCATTAACAGCAGAGGGGTCAATAGGATTGCAATGAATGGATCCTCAATTTTTTTCCTTTCCTGCTAGAATTATTTACTGGATCCACAATGTTACGTCATTTGGGGGTTCAGTGGGTAGAGTACATGGAAAGACACCTCACCTGCACTTGATATAAAAGAAAAGCCAGTGCTATGGGTCTTGCAATTGGCTTCCAAAGAAGAGGTGAAATTACATTTTTATTAAAGCAATTTGTCAGGCTTCCTTTGAAAGGCTTAACTTTTCCCTCCAGGCTTGCCAATAAATAACCTCAAGTATTTAAATTAACCAATGTTTTAGAGCCACTTAAAAATGTCTTCGGAGATGGATAAGATTTTAATTTAAGGAAATACTTGGAAATTTAAAATATAATAAGTGGTGCTTTCAAAAAATTATTTATTGATTTATTTTCCAAAGGTTCTTAAAAAGTTAAATTATTAGACTTCTTGGTGGGTACACCAAGGTTAGAGGACACACAGGCATATTATTTCATGAAACAAGGGGATGGAGAGAATAGTGAGTGAAATTCAATTTTCATATTTTATCATAAATAAGTATGTCAGATCCAGCTTAAAATGAACATTGATCCCACAGAAAACCCAGGATGGAGCACACCTTACCTGTAGCTTCCACCATTCCTTCAAGGATGACCACAATTTCCAGTTCCTCTTTGGGCAGCTGGGCTTTGGAGATCTCCCAGAAAGGACTCTGTTGGTTAATTTCGTGGCTGATTATGAGTGGTGATACCAGAAACAGACGGTCATCCCCGGTGTAATACCCTACATTGATATCTGTTTGGTTCAAGGGGATGAACTCACCCTCTGAGGTCTGTTTGGACTTGATCAACTTGGCTCGGATGGAAGCCTCAACGATGTGGGAATTCCTGAGATCCCCTACTCGGAACATCAGGCATAGTTTCCCATCCCTCATGGAGATCACTGCATGGGTGGAAAAAACCAGGGTCTCTGCCCTTTTCTTGGGTTGTGATATTTTTACAAACATGCATCCCACCATGAATGCATTGACAATAGACCCCAGCACAGACTGGATTAAGAGGAGAATAATTCCCTCTGGGCACTTGTCCGTGATGACCCGGTAGCCATAACCGATGGTGGTTTCTGTCTCTATTGAGAATAAAAAAGCAGAGACGAACCCATTGAGGTTGGTGACACAGGGAGTCCATGAAGGGTCCTCTATGTGGTCCATATCTCCTCGGATGTATGCGATTAGCCACCAGATCATCCCAAAAAAGAGCCAAGTCACTGTGTAAACCATGACAAAAATCAACAGGTTGAATCTCCACTTGAGATCTACTAAGGTGGTGAAGATATCCGTCAGGTAGCGGTAGGTCTCCCTCACATTGCCATGGTGGACGTTGCATTTCCCATCTTTCCGCACGTACCTCTGGATTTTCCTTTTGGTCCGGTCTCGGCTGATGTGTCTTGGCAGGTCATCCCTGGCCTGCTTAGGCAACTTTGGCTGGTGAATGGCCACAGGGCTCTCAACATCCTGATCCATGGAGTCGCCCTCCAGGACATTAGCTGGTTAGTTTGGAAGGAAAAAAAGAAAAATGGAATGAAATGCTGGTTCTTTTGGGATCATGGAAACCACTGTGTATGGTGTATGGGAGTGAAACCAAATAGTATTTGTGTAGCTTTTAACAGAATAGATGAAGCCATTTTTATTTGGCATCTCTGGACAGGCCTTTAGTTGACATGGACTCCGGTGCCTTGTAATCTAGCTCATGTGAATACTTCCCCACCCTCCCTGCCAGGACAGAGCTTACTGCTGTGAAACTGTCTCCCTCCAACAAGTTCTAAGAGTCAGCCCCTACATGGGACATTCCATCTGAGATGTCATCACATTGGGGAGGCAACACACCCTGGATAAAGAAATAGTTCAATTCAAACTGTCTTGGTTCTGCCACTGAGCAGTTGTGGACTCTTGGACATGCTATCTCTTATGGGATGAATTGTGCCCTTCCTCCCATCAATGTTGAAGACTTAGCCCCCAATGTGATTGCACTTGGAGATAGGGCCTTTAAGGAGATAACTAACAATAAAGTTGGAGCCCCAATAGAATAGGCATCCTTAGAAGAAGAGGGAGAGACACCAGGGGTATGCACCAGGGTAGGTGCACACAGGTGCTCATGTAAGGACACAGTGAGAAGGTAGCCATCTGCAAACTAGGAAGAGAGGTCTTCCAAACCAAGCAAGGTGGACAGAAAGGAATCCTGCCAGCTTCTTAATCTTAAACCTCCAACCCCACCTCCCACTCTGATATTCTGTTATGGCAGGCAGCCCAAGTAGACTAACACATCATGTGAATTCCTTGTGCCTGAGTTTCCACATTTACAAAATCATGATCATGTCACCAGATTTATAGGGTTGTTATAAAGTTGAATGAAACCACCTATGTGCTATGTGCTTGCATGGAACAGACTATAATAAATATTCCTTTGTCTTAAATTGTGCCTGTGCTAGTACTCCCCTTATATAGGGTAAGAATTTTGAGTGAGCTCTTCAAACTGTGACCCGAATTTCAGAGCTGAAAAATAAAAATCCTGGTTTATATTGGTAACATGCATGCCTTATACTCTAATGGTTGATTTCATGCCAAGGTTAGGAAAAATAAAGATGTGGGGGAAAAGTTCTCTTTCTATGTGTTACACGTTTTATTTAGTTTCTGCCTCAACATGTAACATCTGCAATTTTGGCTCATGGTTATTTCCTTTCTGACAGCCTTCATGACTCATGCATTGGTACAGTCTTTAGCTAACAGTGCATTAGGAAAGCTCTTCTAGAATCTGAGTGCAAGGGAAATTTGGAAATGATACTGCTAGTAAACACATAAGCCACTGTATGAAACTACTTGTTCAGTCAACAATTTTAAAGCTTCCTAAAAGTCTTTTTTTTTTTTTTTAAAGATTTTATTTATTTATTTTGTCAGAGAGAGAGAGGGAGAGAGAGCAAGCACAGGCAGACAGAATGGCAGGCAGAGGCAGAGGGAGAAGCAGGCTCCCTGATGAGCAAGGAGCCCGATGTGGGACTCGATCCCAGGACGCTGGGATCATGACCTGAGCCGAAGGCAGCTGCTTAACCAACTGAGCCACCCAGGCGTCCCAAAGCTTCCTAAAAGTTTTATAAGCCGTTTCTTACCCCAGGCTTTCATCCTGAGTCTTTGACTCTGCCATGCATTTTTCTCTGTGGTTAACTACTTGTTCCCCTGGGTTAAAGGAGAAGCATAGTCTGCTGAGAAAACATTTACCTGAATAAGAAAATAGTTGCAGAGAGGACCTGAGTGGTATCAACTTCAGTTATAGATTAACCTTGTTCATGGTTGGTTAGTTTCCTTAAAAATCAATCCCATAGATCTGTTTTTATATTTCAGCACAAGGAAGAGACAGCACCTGGTCTGCAGAACCTGCGGTTTGGTTTGACAACCTTGACTTTGAGATCACTGCCCCCAATAGCCTTCATTTGTAAAAGAGAAACTTTGCTTGTCCGTTTCCTTCTTCCAACAAAGAGACCAGGACAGGAGTCAAAGGGAAGCAGCTGGGCTCAAGACTCAGGATGGGATGGAGGTGGTTGGGGTATCTGAATGGAAGCAGAGGCCCGCACTCCTACAAGGTGGGGATGTGTGTGGCCCAGAGTGGTCATGCCTGAGCTCGAGCTACTAATTTTGCCCTGGTTGGGAGTCTCTAAATATGACTTCATGTGGGATGAACTCTGGACTCAAACCCACCACGGTGGGGAGGCTTTGTTTGTAGGACACAAGGGCCCAGGTGGATCTGGTGTATGGTTTTGCCGTGACCCAGGTGGTAAGCTCTCAGACTATACAGAGCCACCTGAGTCCTTTGTCCTCAAGTCCTTCAGTCCTTCCAACCCAAAGAAGCGGGCTTGTCAGATTAGATGACTCTTAACAGTCTTCAGTGATATTTCACACTTTAAAATGTCACAGAGGAAATATACTACCCCCGCCCCCCACTCCCCCTTGAAGGTGTTTCCTTGCTTTTCCTGGCTAGGCCATAACCTTCAAATTCAGGCATTTAACCTGACATAGAGGAACCTGTCTGAATGGTTAATGAGTGAATAGAGACAAGTGCTCTGGTTACTCCTGGGAGCCTGCCAGTTGATCCACCAAATTCTTTTTTTGTTGTTGTTTCCTCTTTTTCTAGCTCAGGACTGGGCCACATTTCCCAGGTTCCTTTGCATTGAATCCTGGCCTGCCTGGAGTTGGTATGTCTTGCCAATTCAAGGCTTTAAATAGAGAATGTGTCCCCTCCTACGCTCTTGCCCCTTCTATGGAAGAGTCAGAAGGTGGTAGAGGGGCCTGGGTCCCTAGACAGTGGCAAAGAGCTGCCATATGACTAGAAACAAGAAAGAAAAAGATCATGTTTGAGCCATTATGATTTTGTGTCTATTATCAAACCCAGCCTTATCTCTCATTTTATGGGCAGCCATACTGACTCCGAGAAGCAGAAAGAAGTGTCATCTGGGGGACTGACATGGGAAAGAGCAGGTAGAGAAGAGGGACTGTTTGAGTATGGCCTGTACAATGAACTAGCATATGGTTAACCGAGGTCCTGGGTTTGGTATTAGGGAAAATGTAAATGCATATGCTGCTTAAGTGCCCTTTTAAAACAGTTAAAAATGGAATCAAACAAAGAAAGCCAAACCTCCTGGGGAGGGGGGTGGGAAGGTGGCCTTTAAGGGTGTCCCTGTAGATGAGGCAGTGGCTGCAGGAAAGTTGCATCCATGGGAAGATGGGGAAGGGGTTCAGAATATGTCACCCCCCCCCAAACATGCCACTTTGGCACACTGATTATTTTTGAATTAAAGATACTTACAAAAGAGCTAGTGCAAGGCCCCCGATCCCCCTGTTCTCTTGAAAGCAGGAGATTAATCTCCCACGTGACAGAGGCATTTCCCATACGAAGAGGGCAGAAGACACTCTCACCACAAGAGACGGGGAATTTGGGGCTGAGAAGGCTGTGTAGACAAACCTTGTCAAACTAATGCGCATCTTCCTCATGCCTTCTTCACGATTTATGACCCACAACCCAAACTCCTTTGTCTTGCCAATTCTTCACACATTGTCTCTCTGTCTGAATAGACAGCTTCCTGCTCTGTCGCCCGTCCTGTCTGTGCTCTTCAGTCAGGCTCCCATGGACACGTGTGTGCTTTTCTCCTGCGATTCAGTGATTCTTAGGCCCAGCCAGAGAGCCAAGAAGGAGAGAGGAGAGTGTTGGCTTTGGGCAGTGGGAATTAAGGTGGGGCCTCTTTCTTCACAGGGGCCCAGGGCAGGGGCAGGCAAGGGATTGAGAGAAACCACAAAGCCAGTGACATGTGAAAGGACTTGGGGAGCAGAAGACGCCGGTGGAGGAGTCCCAAGGGGCAGAAGGGTGAGGCCAATGGGGAGCGGGGTATGGAGTGCGCAGAAGGAGGACCGAGCCTCCAGGCTGTGTGCCAAGTAATTGCGGGAAGCCCTGGATGAGGGAAAGCGGGGCATCTCAGCTCTGAGCAGGGAGCGAGGCTCAGCAACCCTCAGCAGGAATGCAAATGCGTGTAAGGGAGATCCATAAGGAAACTTCAACGATGGTTCCTAACGTTCCTTTCGCGCCTGGAATCCCAGGTGTGGATTTGAGGGGGAATGTGAAGTGCATTTGCAAGAGCTTCGGAGCTACTCAGAGCCGCATTTGGAAAGGGGACCTGTCACCCCGGGATCCTGCACAGCCTTTGACGTTAACGCCGGCCATATGGTCAGACCCACCCTCCGCACCTGCTGGTCCTTGCGCGTGCTTTTGCCGGTGGCTTGACCAGAGAGGATGTAGAGGAGCTCTCTGCTACCTGTGCAGTGTTGGACCGTGGGAAGGAGGACCACGGCGGCAACGCCGAACATCCTCATGCTTTCCTTCATGCGCTTTTTACGGGATTTTGGCTTAAAGTAAATGTGGGTCTCTGTGTTAAAGCCAGCTGTTTCTTATCCCTCTCTCTCTTTTAGAAAGGTGAACAACTGATGGGAAAAAAGCCAAGGTGCAAAATAGCCTCGTGTTGAAATTTAACCTGAGAGAAATAATAGCAGGGGACCGAGCCTCAAGCTGGAGGGGTCCGACCCCTGAACCGCTGGGATCCTGCTGTGGAATCTGCAGGGCCGCTCTCACCCAGGGAAGGCTGCTGGGGTGCCCTGGTCAGTATAAATATTCTCCTGATGGGAAATTGTTACATTTCAAATTACATATGAATTCTTCAGGTGATGCTTCCACTGACTAGGGAAATATTTGAAAAGTACCTCAAGAATCTTTAAGGCATTTCAGAAAACCCAATAGGAAAGCAGGAGAGATCTCAAACCCTTGTGCAAAAATCAGACGTTGGAAGGACATGCAGACCGATGTTAACAGGGTAACTCTGAGTGGGTGGTTTATGGGTGATTTAAAAATTAAAAAAAAAATACTCTGGTTTTTCTGGATTTTCTAGAATGAGTTTCTATCACTTTTATAATAAAAAAAAAGAAAATTTCAAATAAAACCTTTTTTTTTTGAGACCCTTTTAGTGCATGATTTAAGGAATCGGAGAAAATCATAACTAGACCCCCACTGTTGGGGTTTGAAATGAAAACATTATGTTAGGTGAAAAAGTCAGATATGAAAGAGCAAATATAGTATGATTCCACTTACGTGAGGTACCTAGGAGAAAAAAACGCATAGAGACAGAAAGTGGAATAGAGGTTATCAGGGGCTAAGTGGAGAGCGGAATGGGGAATTATTTGTTTGTGATGGTAAAAGAAATTCTGGAAATGGATAGTGGTCACCATTGCACAACATTATGAGTGTACTTAATGTTACCAAACTGTACCCTTAAAAGTGTTTAAAATGGTAAATTTTATGTTACATATGTTTTACCAAAACTTAAAAAAATTACCTACTCAAATAGTTTACATGTTACCTTGAGTCCTTAGATGGTCTATCAGATGTGGCTCACTTTTATTTTACCTTACTTTCTTTTTTTCACCCCTGAATCAAAAGAATGTGGTCAATGTGTTTCAGCATTCTTGATTACAGGCAACTTAAAATGCGGGGCATTGGAGGAGGAGTCAAGATGGCGGAGAAGTAGCAGCTGAGACTATACTTCAGGTAGCGGGAGATCAGCTAGATAGCTTAGCTAAAGATTGCAGACACCTAAAATCCAACGGGAGATCGAAGAGAAGAAGAACAGCAACTCTAGAAACAGAAAATCAACCACTTTCTGAAAGGTAGGACTGGCGGAGAAGTGACTCCAAAGCGACGGGAAGAGAGACCGCGGGGGGCGGGGCCGGCTCCCGGCAAGCGGCGGAGCAACGGAGCACAAAATCGGGACTTTTAAAAGTCTGTTCCGCTGAGGGACATCGCTCCAGAGGCTTAACCGGGGTGAAGCCCAGGCGGGGTCAGCTCGGCCTCAGGTCCCGCAGG
>NW_019154127.1:8344240-8347936 GCF_002288905.1 Enhydra lutris kenyoni
CCCCCCACGGTCTATCTTCCCGTCGCTTTGGATTCACTTCTCCGCCAGTCCTACCTTTCAGAAAGTGGTTGATTTTCTGTTTTTAGAGTTGCTGTTGTTCTTCTCTTCGATCTCCCGTTGGATTTGTAGGTGTTTGCAATCTTTAGATAAGCTGTTTAGCTGATCTCCCGCTACCTAAAGTAGTCTCAGCCTGCTACTTCTCCGCCATCTTGACTCCTCTCCGAAACCCTTGATGGCTATTTTAATTCTAGGTAAAGTATACCAGTCTGTGTACTTGACCTTAGAGCACAGAAAAAAAGGTTTAGTCAATTCAAAAATCCTGACAGTAATAGCATTTCAGACCTAAAGCCTGGGATTGATTATTGAAAATTTACTGTATTGCTTATAATACTGAACTCTTCCCAAATCAAATGGAAAAAGACATAATTTTGGTGGTCATGCGTATATCCCTGGTTATTTGTAAGTATTTTAAGAAAATAATTTTAAAAGTAAGCTTGTTATAAGTTAACATGAAGGATTTATTAATGTAAACATTTTTCAGAAACTTTGTATTTTTCCACTTAAATCTTTTAAAAATTTATTTCAAGTATCTTTTAAAAGATGGCTTTGGAAGTAAATTCTAGATGTATAGTTTCCTACTATTTATATGAACTTTTTCTTTTCCTAGGAAAAATAATAGACACCAAGTAACATATATCTATCAGTGTTCTTAAATTTTCACTCACTATGAGTTAGCAATAATTTATGAAGACTTAAAAACTCTATAAAGTGTGGCTATATTTTAGGTTAATATCTAGCAATTACATTCTGGAATGGTATCTTTATAATATTTTTTGAATATATCACCAATGAGTTGACCATTACAGAATTCCTTTCTTAGCCAAGAAGATTTGTTCTTCTATGTGTAACTTTCTTTTTGGAGACTTTATGGTAAAAAGTAGAACACAATAAAGAAAGCACGTGGCCCTGCCTTCTCCAAGAAGGGCAGGTTCATCCCATAATTCAGCAATGCTATACTCTCTCAGCTTGAGGCACCAAGCCCCCTTGGAGGTAACCAGGTTGAACTGGGGATAGAGGCTGAGCCTTCCTTTCACTCAGTTCCTGCCTTGGGCTGCTAGAGACATAACCCTCAAAGGCAGATGATAGTACTGAACCCTCCTGCTCAAAGGAAAATGCTTTAATTCACCCCAGTCCACGTGACAGAGAGCTTTGAGCTCTGAGAATTACATCTTTCTAAAAACCTGTAAAATAGGAAACATCATGTCTGGATTTTACATGGGAGTTAGCAAGTAAGAGCAGGTCCAGAACTAAGTACCACTGTGAGAAAGAGAATCTCTATTTGCCCTTATATCACATACCTTTACTCACAGTATTTCTTATAATATATAGTAGTCTCCTTAATTTATGGAGTTTCATAAGATGGAATCAGTTATTTTTGCCTCTTTGTTTCAGAGTAAACAACAATTATTAATGACAGAGAATTAAATGAAAAAAATGTAGATAATCTATAAAGCAGTTTATCACAGATAAAGCCTTTAAAAAGCAGTCTCAATTACTTTAACTGCATCAGATGGCTGTTAGCTGAGATAAATGTAAGTACTTTGCATCTGGGCCAAAAGCCAAATGCAACATAGAACCTATTCATAGGAGAAAGCAGAGCAAAACAAAACAGGAGAAGAGAAATAGTCAGTTGAAAAGGCTTTAATGCTCCTTTAAGTCTCTTATTGATATCTAAAGAGCATGTATGTAAGAGAATTAGTTTAGAATGTGCTTTTAGGATATTTATTGAAATAGTTGTAGAAGGCAAGTTAGACAATGATGTTTTGTGGCAGATGGATTTTGTATAATAGCTCTTGTAATCTCCGTCAGTCTCTGATCTCTATGAGAAATTGAATAGAACTGGCAATAATGAAAAGTTAACATTTTACTATACAACGAAAGGTATCTTCTGGAGCTCTCTGTGAAGCAACACATTAGTAATACACAGAAACCATGTATTGAGATAGTGCCTCTGAAATGATAAGCATGAGTATAAGAACAATTCATAAAATAGCTTTTTCATTGTCAAAAGCCCAAGATATAGTAGGCTGATGAATAAAAGAATATTAATTGTTCATAAAGAATGTGTTATTATGCCCTGGCTTCAGAGGTCCCATTACTAATAGAATCCAAATACTAAAGGATTCTCTCTCTCTCTCTCTCCAGTGTCATTTTGATAGTTTAGCAAAGAGAATGATTGCTCTAGGTAGAGATGTGTACCTGAAATTGTTGGAGCTTGTGCCGTAATCTCCATCTTAACATGGAGATTATACCATGTTAAGACTTTGTTCTGATCATTAAAGTAACATATGCTCAGTGTAAAAATGGTCGAAAATATAGGAAGGTGTAACAAAAACTACCTGAAATCCAAACACCCAACAATAACCACTACTGTTTTTGTAGATACACTTCCATACCATGCTTTTTCTCCTAGTATTATAGACATTTTCTTGTCAATAGAATTTTTTTAAAAATACCATTTTATTATAATTCTCTCATAATTTCCATTCCTCCTGGTTGTTTCAGATTTTACACTATCATAGATAGCAGTGGGAAGAAGATCTTTATATGTAATTTTTGTCCCCATTTCTGCCCTTTCCTTAGGATAAATTCCCTAGAATTGGAATGATTCTATGAATATTAATGTACCATTGAAACACAGCCAAGAGTAGGATGAGTAAGGATAGCACTTGCTTGGGTCACAGAATTTAAGAGGATGCCAAAAATTAAATAGTCAAGATAGTATTTTAATGCCATATATTTAAAAATCAAAATTAATACAAAAAGACCTATTATAATGAACTAGATATAAAACCTACTAGCTTTAAGATAAATTTGCTTTAGACTTTTCTGGGTATGTATTTTTTTTAATCCTGTGTTGTTTTTCAGGTAATAAAATACATTTAGGGGTGCCTGGGTGGCTCAGTCAGTTAGGTGGCTGCCTTTGGCTCAGGTCATGATTGCAGGGTCTTGGGATCGAGCTCCCCATCGGGCTCCCTGCTCAGTGGAGAGCCTGCTTCTCCCTCTCCCTCTGCCTGCTGCTCTGCCTACTTGTGCTCTCTCTCTCTCTGTGTGTGTCAAATAAATAAAATCTTTAAAAAATCCACTATAAACTCATTCTTGATACAGGTAGGAAGAGTTTCTTTTTCCTTCGGTAGGTGTCTATGTATAAGGCAAGGTAACATTAATTTATCAGTGATCAGTGGTTTTCAAAAGACCAACAAACTTTTTCTCTAAAGGGCAAGGTATTTTTGGCTTAGTAGTCATAGGGTCCCTATTGTAACTAGTCAGCGCAGGCACTATAGAACAAAAGCATCCATAGACAGAATGCACATAAATGTTATTTATGGAAATAAGAAGAAGAAATTTAAGTTTCTTGTATTTTCACATGTTGCAAACTTCTGTTCTTTTGATTTTTAACCATGTAAAAATGTAAATCAGTTCTTAGCTCTCAGGCCGCACAAACACAGGTGACATGCTGGATTGGCCCCTGAGCCATAATTTGCTGCCTGTGATATAGAATATTGACTTTTCATTTTTTTCACTAAATTTAACTTCATAAATATAATTTTCTTAATTTATTATAACCTATTCCTTTTTCAATGTAACAAGGATTTTTTTTTTACCCGAAGTTGAAAGTCTGTTTTTTTTTTTTTT